>NW_027041838.1:491468-664626 GCF_033297395.1 Canariomyces notabilis | reverse complement strand
CTTCAGAGCCTTTTTTTTCGTGGTAAAATTGGCCGTTTTGGTGGTGAAATGGAAATCTTAGGGCTGACCCTGGTTTGAAGTCAGGCGCTAACGAACAAACAAGGGGGGGACTGTACAGAGAGGATCGACAGTCTGCCTGCCCAATTTGATTGGCATCTCACCCCGCTCTGCTCATTTTGTACTCCGTACACTAGCTCGATACTGGCAGGGGATGGGGGCCTGGTGTCTTCGTAGTGATAGTATAGATGTCAACTGACTGCTTTTCATCCTCAGTGATGGCAGGTGGGAAGAGCTTGAAGCGAGCCTCAGCTAGGCATCACGTTACACATTGGGCTCAACAGCCAACGTGATGTTATATCATCCGACCTCTTGAGGCCGGTGGATTGTAGCCAAAGACTTCGTGTCGGACGTGGAACAGTGTACCTATTAGGTTTGCAGCAGAGCCCCAAACATTGCTCCAGGCAAAGATTGGACAACCAAACGCTGTGGCAGCCCTTCGAAGAAAAAGGGTCCTTATCAGGGGACCCCTCCTCGATGAACAGTGGATTGTCAGAATGCAGGGTCCTGCCTGCCTAGCCCCCTGAGGACCAACGAGGCGGTTGCTTGATTAAAAGCATATCCACGTACCATACAACATACCTACAGGTACACACTCTTTAGACACCCTAGGCATGGCGCTTTGTGTACGGATACAGGGCATTGGATCTGATTAGCCTGCGATTGGACGGTCGGGAACTGCGGCTAACAAGGTAGCTGCACAACCGTAGTGTTGTTGGACTCGACACCTTCTCCGACGTTCCCAAAATGCCCCGGATATTGCAACAGAGCGTGTAGACCAGCCCTGGGTAAGCTGTGGTCATACGGGGACCACAACGTGGATTACCGGTGCGAAGTCAGGTAATTACACAATCGGCCGATATGCAACTATACTGGAAATAGTGTATAACGAGGTTGTTGGCATACTTTCAACGTTAAGTATTGGATGTACTGTACTGCAGTTACTTCGAACCCCGTTTGCAACCTTGACTCGTGCTCCGGACAGCACCTTCCGTGCCTGGGGCAAGTTCGCCTGCCTGCCGCCTGTCGTCCCAAGCTCTCTCTGATCGTAGCATTGGACTTGTTTTATTGAGGGTCCCGGGTACGGGTAACGCTAGGGTTTGGAGGAGCTCACACTCGCGATAGAAATCTACTCTACAGTACACTGCAACGGCCCCACCGACCTGCCTCCCACCTCCTTTTCCCCTTGCCGAGACTTCCTGATCCTCATCAGCCTAGGGATTGGGTGTACCTACCGGTACGTAGTGTACGTTGGGGTACGTGTACGTACTTATCTCACATGTGGGGCACTTGTAAGTCCGGCTATCTTATCCTCGACGTCATTCCGCAACTATGTCGTCATTGGAAGCACAAAATGTTTAGGCGCACACACATGGCCTTTGGAGCAACTGGGATTGGAGCTCAAAATTCTGCCCAAAAGTATCCTAATGGAACCCGATGAAAAGAACTCTTCTCTCAAAGGGCTGAGGTCTCAAAGGCAGCTGGGCCACCGGCAGTCTGGCTGGGCTGCAGATGTGAAGAGGGGTTTTTTCTAGAATGGTTGGCTTGAAAGTTGAAAGTAGTGACTGCCCTGACGAACCAAGGGTCCTGCCTCTTTCGTCTTGTGGGTTGGCAAGCCCAGCAGACGGGAAATCGGCACAATCTTGGCAACGCACCTTCGCAGCCGGTATGCAGAAATTGCTATCTCCGAATATCACAAGCATAAAGTCTCCTCAGTGGCGCTGGCGGGCTCGGAGTGCCGCTTTCACGGCACCGTTTCCGTCTTCTGGTCATTCAGGAACATCAGTGCTGGCAGCTAGGGAGTTAGGCTGTCTGGCTGTTTACACTATAGACCACGGGCGGCCGGTCCCGGAGAAACGGAGGCACACCTTGTTCCCTTGAGTTCCCCAAACTTGGCCTAGGCTGAGTGCAATAGTTCTATAGGCTTAGGCAGAAATTTGCATTAAACCGCTAACAACCGCCGATCCGGCAATAAACTCCCGCTTGTCGGAGCCGGACAGCACTTCCGAGACTTTCGATACCCATTTTCAATGGGACGGTTATGGCCTTGCCCTATCCGACGAGCCGACTACCTTCACCTACTCAAGTATCCGCCTTGCGATCTTGCGACCCCCGGCGACTTGAGATTTTGAACATCCCAGCCTAATCGATCGCACACTCCGCAATCACCAGCCTTGACAGAGCGCAACTGCTTCATCGACTCCTGAGGGAGATGTGCATGGGATTATTCCCGCCGTGGAGCCGCCCTGACGGTGGAAGACATACCGATCTGGCTACGTAACGGCCTGTGAAGCGGAAACGGAGCATACATATCTGTGTCTCCCCACTTCGCATCGTGTCCAAGGCTCCAAGCATCCTCGGGAAGCCAATGTGCTCACCACACCAAGTCAATTCGGGCATTACCGGACACGTATCTCTAGCACTAGCTAGCGTCTTTGGAGCGGCATTTCGAATGTTTGCTTGCTTGATGGTACCGAGTTCAAACGAGCTCTTGACTGACTATTTGCATACTAACAGCCAAAGCCAGAAGCTGGGTGAGTTTTCCCAAGCAGTAACAAACCAAATGTGAATGAAGAGCCAGTTGTCTCGTCCTTTTCTTCCGCAACTCGCTCCATCTGGATCCCGCTATGACGAGTCATGTCGTCGGACTACGAATCGCCTTGATCCCTTATCACGCAAGAAGCAGTACACAGGGACGAAATCCCGCTGATCGCCGACATGCATGAGAGCTGCATTACATAAACTAGTAACGTTTTTCCCAAGAAATGGGCGGTAGAAAAAACCGGTTTTTGAACGAGCAACCACCAGTCATTGTCCCCCAGCGTACGTTGCCCGAGCCTATCGCTCTGTCCTCTTGCAATAGTGGCACACACTCTTGGCCCAATGGTCACATATATGGTCCAACTACAATACGCCAGCCCATTTGCTGCTCGGGATTCTAGAATCTTCTCTCCAGCAGCAGCCCACCAGAGGTAACAAAACAAACAAGCCTCCGGCGTTGTGTGGTGCGAGGTGTGAGATGTGAGAGATGAGGAGACAGGGGTCATCGCCCGTTCCTGTCCTGGCGCTGCATTTGCGTGTAGAAAGCAAAGCTCTGGAGATTTGCGGTTGGAACATGCGGTTAAGAGCCGACGATATTTGGTAGGTACAGCCCTCAGTAATTATGTGAATAATGGCGACTTCCTATCCGAGAGATTGGTGACTGCTGCACGCCGTGCCGGTGCACCGCGAGGTAGCAAGTCACCTGCCCAGGCCCGGTGTGCCAATTCCCCAATAGTGCTGTGCTTAGCAATAGCGGTGAAGAATGCGTAATATTGATCGCGGGATGCGCAGGAAAGCTGTGGGGTGGGCATTTCAATCACAGAAGGACCTTTGAAGCCACCGTCAGGAGCCATGCAGCATCGTGCCACCCACCCTCGTCAGCTTTTGGCGGCGGAATGTTTGTCGTATCGACGGCCGGCGGGACCACCTGAAGCTGCTGAAGCCTGCGTAGGCTCGAGGACCGCCTGTCCTGAGCGATGCCGGCCGCGCCATCGTCCGTCTGCCCTTCTCCCGTCTCCGCTGCATCACCGTCCTCCCCGTCGGATTCGTCGTCTTCCTCTTCCTCTTCATCCTCCTCAACCGAGAATAGCCTCACCCCAAACACACTCCCAATCCAGGACCCCAACCCCCCGGCCGAGTTGCCGCGCTTGACGAGCCGGCGCACGTAGGCCTCGTCGTCAACGCCGTCCACGTCCAACTGCTGCTCCTCGATGGCCTCGAGCTTCTCGTCGAGATTAACAAAGTCCGGGCCAGGAATCAGCGCCGCGTCGTCCTCGGCCGTCGGCGTGCCGTCAGAGGTACCGAAATAATCTTCCTCCCCCACCACAGCAACCCCAACCCCAAACCGCCGCTCACAGGGCGTCATGGCCCGGCTGTGGGAGCGGCTGCCAAGCCGGCTATGCACGGGGCTATAGCCGTGGCGGTAATGGTGGTGGTGATGGTTCCCTTCGGATAACATCACTCCACTGTTCCTCCTGCTTGCCGCGGCCGACGACGTCGCCGTCGCCGTCGCCGTCGCTCCCGCCCCAACCCAGTCCCGTCCAAGTTCCTCTTCCACCCCTAGCCCGTCGTCATCGTCGTCCGCGTCGGCGGGGGTGCCCGCCAGGCTGGTGGAGCTGGCGCGCGAGACGAGCCATGCCTGACCCTTGGACTCGCGCGTCTCGGTCGAGATGAGGGCACCGGCCCGCAGCAGCCAGTCTGAGTCGTTGTGGGCGGTTTTGCCGTTGCCGTTGCCGTTACCGTTGCGCCGGGAGACGGTCGGCGACATGCCATGTAAGTGTGTTCCCCCCGGTGCTCTCAGGTGGGTGGCGGATTTGCTCTTGGGGAGGGCGGCGGGGTCCCGTGCGGCGGGAGCCGAGGTGCCCCGTGTTCGTGGCCGCGATGTGGACCGCAAACGGGCGGCGTTGCCGGCCCCCGGAGAGCGAGAAAGGAGACGCGGCGTGGTCGGGGCGGATTTGCCTTGCAGATATGAGGTGGTGTGAGGCGGGGCGGATATCGGATTGAAATCGTAGTCATCCTGGTCGTGGATTGGCAGTCTCGAGGTCAGGGGTGCGAGACTGAGGTGGTTGAGGTTTGTTGAGGAGCGGTTCTTCCGCCGGGCGACGTTTGAGTGCTGATTGTAGGCTACGTCCATCTTTGTTCTGGCGTTGAGGCCAATAGCTTGGACTTACGTGCAAGAGGCTGGTCAGGTACTATCATCGACCACTGAAGTTCCTGATGAGTAGCAATTTAAGTACTAGATCATGGTGGCGCTCTTGTGGTGCGATTGGGAGGTCCAGAACGAAGAGCTGCTTGCTTGTGGCACCATGACCTGCGAGTTTGCGTTCCTCTGCAGAGCTTTTGCACGCGTTGTCCCACAAAGTTTAAATACCAGGCGTTCTGATTTGTTACAGGCCTGATCAGCGGGGTTGCTTGGGTCATTGCGACCGCCACTGAGCAAGAGCTTTCACTGCCAAGCATGCCGCAAAACAATCGGGTGCAGGTGCTCGGGTCTCCTATCCGGGTGGGCTGCCCAGTCGATCAACGATAAATCGTCATTACCTTACTCGGCTATCTAAGCATCGAAAAGTTAAAATCCTCCATTAGAAACGACTGTTTACACCAGAAGACAGCTTGAACTTTGCAGCTAGTCAATAATCAAACACGGACCACCGTTCGCGACTTTTGGGTTGTAGCGAACGAGCTTGAGCGGCGGGTGAAAAAAGCATACATACCATATCCGTCCGGGTACTCCGTACATACACAGGGAACAATACGTAAGGTATATTACGGTAACACTAGCAATTTTTTATTGGATCAACGAGTGTTTTGGAGCTTGTCTCGAAGGCAGGACGTGGGCCGTCAACACCCGTTGGTCAATACCTGTCTTTACAATACCATGAACCGGAAGCGTCAACTTTTTTGGATCTGACATTCTCAGGAACGGGAAGTGTTTATTTTGCGAACGTACACATAGCGAGCTCAATCCGTTAGTGGCTCTAATCACAAAGCTCGACAGAAACAAAGGTGGCCTGGTTTGGCTATTCTGTTGTTTTTCTCCCTTGTCACGCGTGAATATAGACCACGCGTTCCATCCAGCTCCATCACTAAACTCATCACGGCACATATCCAACAGCCTGGGAACCAGTTCTTACTCTTTAGGAAACGGATGAGCCGTACTGCCACGGCCAGACGGTTGTCATGCCTTACGATCCTGACTGGCAGCTTGATGGGGATGAAATTGGCTATACTGCCGCAGCGAATTCGGGAGAGTACAGTGAATACTCTGATCAGGCTGCAGAGCAGCTGCAGGACGAGGGCAATGAAGAGCATGGCGAAGCCGGGGAAGAAGATGATATGGACGTCGACCTTCCTCAGCCAAGTATGAGCAAGCACTCTGAAAGCGACCATGACGCAACTCCTAGGAACCCCCGTCCTGCCACCGCTGTAGCCCCCGTGGGAAGGCCGTCACAAGTGGCAGTAATCCTGCATTCCAGTCCTAGGAAAGATGACTTCAGGTCCCTGGCAGATGATACCTTCGTTGATGATGAGGACCATGCCGACCTTGTCACCTCCGACATCGTACCCAAACCCAAGAGCAAGCGTCCGGAAAGTGTGGCAGCTAGCGCCGCGGTTATTCGTCGACAAGAAGAACCTGCTGCGTCTTCCGTCCCCTTTCCATTACCTACCATCACGCCCCAGCCAAAAAAGCGAGGTCGCCCATTTGGATGGAGGTTAGGGAGCGGCCCGTACTCGGCTATGACAGGGGGAACGCCGTCATCCACGCCACGGCCGAAACCCAAGAAGCCGGCCAGCGAACAAAAACAACGCGGCCGTCCCGGAAGAAAGCCGGCGCCGACTGCGCGTCAAGTCTACCTCAAACTCAACCCACGCTTTGTGGCCTTCCGGTGCGAGTGGGAAAACTGCCCAGCCGAGTTGCAGAACCTGGAAACGCTGCGAAAGCATCTCTTAATAGTCCACGGCCGGCTCCAGTCGTCCCCGCGCACACGGCCGGCCCAATCCACGCCACTCCCACACCCGTCACCACCCGCCCCTGACGCGAACCCCGTCATAACCTGCAAATGGGCTGCCTGTAGCCATCCTGCCTTCACCACACAGACATCCTTCGCCTCACACATCGAGGAGGCACACCTGCCTTCCTTTCTCTGGCACGTCGGCGACGGGCCGCGCAACACTTCCCCCTTTCCCGCCCCATTAGATACCGCCACCACAAAAACAAGCAGCACCGAAGCACCCCTCCCAGCCTACCTTTTTGACGCCAAGGGCGTGCAGGTCACGCCGTCGGTGAGAGATCAGGTCATTGAGAACGACGTCGACTTCAAGAAGCGGCAGGCCATGATCAACCGGATGCTGCGGCGGCGCGACGCCAACGCGCCCGAGGAGCCGGACTATACTGCCGACCAGCTGGCCGAGATATCGGCCGTCATGAGCGAGAAGAAGGCCAAGCAGCGCATGTTCAGGGACTATGCGGAGCGCGTGTGTGGCATTGGTGGCCGTGCTGAAGCGCAGGAGGGAGGTGCGGTGAATGAGTGGAGGGGGTTGATGGTTTAGTTGGCGTTTGGGGATAAGGCCATGGTTACTGGGAGGGTAAAGGGTTGGTATGCCCGCCGGATTGAGGGCACTCGGGCTATATATACCCTATATGTACAAGCGGCGTTGTGCAGGCTTGGTTCTTGATTCCGGTTTCTCAAGGTCGGCAGGAAGGCGATGTACTAGGGAGATAGTTTGTCTCCAAACGCGTGGAATGAATACCCTCACAATACTTGACAAGATTCAATCTGCCGCATCCATTCTGTTAATATCCATGGATCTGCTTGATATATGTTCTTGATTGGTGACAACTGGGGTGGCCGCCTTGCAGAGCCTTCTGTTGTACGGGATTCAGATATCCGTACAGCCAAATGACTTGGAGCGCGGATACACGAGCATTCCTATTCCCATCGAAATCGCCCTCGTCGCCTTGCTTGGACGCCTTAAGGACCGGCAGGTGCTTTGCTGGCCAGTCTCACGCGTTCCGGAGGAGCTGCGAGATACCTACCTTACTCTTCCCCTCCAGGCTTATACGAACGGCCTGCCTGTTAAGAGCTGTTAAGAGGGGTAGTAGAGAGTCCAATCTTAACGTGCAAAATCGTGCTTGCACTAGCAAATACAAAACTCCCCAGGAGAACCTGTCGCCTCCAGCCGACGGACCCTTGAAATGGACTAAGAGGGGTTGAGCCCAGAAATCGCCGCGGTCTCCTGGAGGAGCGCTGTCGCGGCACCACCGTGCAGGGGCAACAGAGTGATACCTAATCCATCCAACTTGACCCATGACACTTCGCCATGCTTCATCTACCCCTGACCATGGCCGCAAACCAAGGCCAAGAAGCAGCCCGTTATTGGAACGATTCAGCGCCAGAAAGGAGCTGATTAGTTCTTCGGGAACCATGACAGGCATGCATCTTATTAGTGGCTGATGGGACTCGCCCTGTCCAAAGCACCTTCTCAGAGGAGGCCAATTCTAGAATCTAGATCTCACAATTCGAAAGGGACTTGTAAGCAGCTGACTCTGCTAGGCTTGCTGGTGAAACGAACAGTGAGGCACCTAGACAAGAAGCTTTGGATTAGGCCCCTTACTCTATACGAAGGGCAATGCTGTACATTCTGTCCCCAATGTGGTTTCTGTCGGTTTGTGATGGGCATCCGGAAGCTCTCCTGACATCTAGGAATAAGACTTGTACTTCGTACTGCAAGTTCTAATCCCCCTTCGTTTAGAGAACCCGGCAGTCCTACGTAGGAACCCAAGAGAAAGGCTTCGCGAACTAGGGAATGTTAACGAGGTAACCGAGAACCCCTGTTACTGGGGTGAACTGCTGGGCTACTTTTAAATCAATCGATGGGAATGTATCAAAGTTCAAGATGGTCTGAAACAGAGCAAGTACAGGAAGGCAAGAAACCTGCCGTTAGAACCTTGGAATGCAACAAGCCCGATAACGTTACAGTGGGTGAGAGATCTGTGGATGAAAACGTTCTGGGCACCTATCCTGGCGAGACGGCAAGTCCCGTGACTCGGCAGTGGCTGCCCTGCTGTGAGGCCCAGCCCAGTGCCCACAGCAAGCGCTGACAGCGGTTGCAGGCAGCTGCCGCGCCCACCAACCGACCGGGCTCGCCAATCCTCCGCTCCACTCATCACTAATCGGCCTTCCTTCCAGTGCCCACATCGCCCGCACCTCAGCCATTCCGTTCCATACCCGCATACCCGTTCCATTACCAATCTTCCATCCATCATGGCCTGGGCATCTTGATCAGCACGACGACCCCACGATGCCGTCCACCAAGATCGCGAATGGCGATAGCCATTTCCCGCAGCGCCTGAAGAATTTCTTCCGCATCAACTCGGGCAACCGCGATCGCGAAGCCGCTCACGGCCATAGCTCACTGCGGTCCGAGAACAAGACGGCATTCCGCCAGACGAGGTTCTTCAACGTCGGTCGTCTACGCAGCGCTACTACCGCGAGCGAGGGCAATCCGCTTGATGAATCATTGAGTCCGACTGCCCACGCCAACCCCTATTTTGCCCACCAGGGCCAGCCCGGTTTACGGCATCACAACGAAGGCTCCGTGCCTCCGAGCCCCCCCGACACCCCAAGTCTCAAGGTCCTCGGTCCCAATGGCGGCCCGCCCGAGAAGCCGACGAGCAGTACAAAGGAGGAGCTTGCGAGGAAATTGAGGAGAGTCGCCAGTGCCCCCAATGCCCAGGGCCTGTTTTCCAAGAGCAACGGTGATGGGGAGCGACCCGCCACGGCCGAGCTGAGCAAAGAGCCCTTGGCCGAGAGTAAGGATTCGAACTCGGTCGGCTTTGCCGAGTCCAAAACAGCGTCCGACAGCGGTCTCACAGTCCCAGAATCCGACGGCCTCGGGGCCCTACCGCCACCTAACCAATCGCCGCTTGCGTTCCGCAGGACGTATAGCTCCAACTCCATTAAGGTCCGGAATGTAGAGGTAGGCCCACAGAGCTTTGACAAGATCAAGTTGATCGGCAAGGGAGATGTGGGCAAGGTCTACCTTGTGAGGGAAAAGAAGAGCGGCAGGCTGTACGCCATGAAGGGTTAGTTCCCGATGTCAGCGAGTTCAATCCGAGCGTTACTGACGAGCAGCACAGTGCTAAGTAAGAAGGAGATGATCAAGCGCAACAAGATTAAGAGGGCGCTCGCCGAGCAGGAAATCCTGGCTACGAGCAACCACCCTTTTATCGTGACTCTCTACCACTCCTTCCAGTCCGAAGACTACCTCTATCTCTGCATGGAATATTGCAGCGGAGGCGAGTTTTTCAGGGCGCTACAGACGCGGCCAGGGAAGTGCATATCCGAGGACGATGCCCGCTTCTATGCGGCCGAGGTCACGGCGGCGCTGGAGTATCTACATCTCATGGGGTTCATCTACCGGGATCTGAAGCCAGAGAGTAGGTTGACGGGGGACAAATCTCGTGGCCGAAGCATTCAGCTGACATTTCGTTAGACATTTTACTTCATCAATCAGGGCACATTATGCTGTCCGACTTTGATCTTTCCAAACAGTCAGACCCGGGCGGCAAGCCCACAATGATCATTGGCAAGAACGGCACCAGCGCGAATTCCCTGCCGACGATCGACACCAAATCGTGCATCGCCAACTTCCGGACCAACTCTTTTGTCGGGACAGAAGAGTACATCGCGCCAGAGGTGATAAAGGGGAGCGGGCATACGAGTGCCGTTGACTGGTGGACGCTCGGGATCCTGATCTACGAGATGTTGTACGGCACGACGCCGTTCAAGGGCAAAAATCGTAATGCGACGTTTGCCAATATTCTGCGCGAAGATATTCCCTTCCCCGATCATGCGGGTGCGCCTCAAATATCAAAGTGAGTCTGTTCATCTCTACATACCACACTTTGATACTAATCGTTACAAAACCAGCCTCTGCAAGTCCTTAATTCGCAAGCTTCTAATCAAAGACGAGAACCGGAGGCTAGGTGCCCGCGCGGGCGCCTCGGACATCAAGTCGCACCCCTTCTTCAGGACCACGCAGTGGGCGCTGATCAGGCACATGAAGCCGCCCATCATACCCAACCAGGGGCGCGGCATCGACACGATCAACTTCCGCAACGTCAAGGAGAGCGAGAGCGTCGATATCAGCGGCTCCAGGCCCATGTCCAACGTCAAGGGCGTGCCACTCGACAGCGGGCTCGCCACGCCCGGCGCCGAGACGCCCGACCCGTTTGAAGAATTCAATAGCGTGACGCTGCACCACGACGGCGAGGAAGACTACGGCAAGAACGGGTACGAGTCGTAGGCTGGTTGGTATCCTTATTTGAATGGTTACGATGGTGGCCCTTGGGATGGGCTGGGCAGGGCCAGCAAGAGTAGGAAGCAAGCGAATAAAACGAGGAGGCGGCGGGAAACCCGGTGGTCGCTCTCCTGTTTGGTGGTTTAGACTGTGAGGCCTGTCCGTGATGGCTCCACTCCCCTGCGGGCGGGAAGGGCAGGGGGTGCATCTGTTGGTCTGGCTTCGCGTTGGTTGGTCGTCAGTCGCAATCCGCTCATTTTTCCCCTCCCTGTTGTTTTAGAACGATATGTGATGCTGTGGGCCTACGACAGAGGCTTGCTCTGAGCGGTCACATAGGACGGGATCTCGTGGGGAATTTTGTTGTAACCCCCTTATTCTACACCCCAGTTCATTCGACGGAGTTTTGGCGACGGCGTTTTCTCTTGCTTTTTCTCTGTCTTTTCCTCGTTGGGAGCCAAGATCTGCGGGATTGGGGGACAATTTCCAGGCGAGGAGGAGTGAATGCGGAAGATTAAACACAGCGGCATTTGCAATTGAGACAGGTCACAATATAATGTCTGTGGTATCTCGGTCTGGGTCATGGGAGCCGCACTTTGCTTCACTCAGCTGAGGGGCTCTCGATATGTTGGTTCCAGATCTCAGAGATCTCAGAGATCTGCCGAGACACAGCTCACCCGCCAGGTTCGAGGCGGGTGTGTTGATCTACTGATTGGGCGGTCGGCTGATCTGCATGTTTTCTGCTGTACAACCGTGCATCGCGGGCGGTTGATGCTGCCTTGATTTAGGACTGTTACGGTGTAATTGGACGGGGTTCGGCCAGCGTTGGCGAGTTCAGCAAATGGGAGGGACGTCTACTATGCAGTTAGGCATGTCCGCGGCAAAGTTACGGCTAGCTGGGCTGCCTGTCTCAGTCACAAGGCTGATTTGGTTGATCATGAAGTAACTTGTCGAGGGAGCCTCCTTCTCTATATGTTTTGACCCTGAGCCAAGGTAAGTCACCTGCAAGATTGTCAATCTTTCCTCTTTTCTTGTCCACGCAGTGATCTTCTAAATTGATTGCCTTGGGACGCCGATGTGTTTTCTTCTCTCTCCTTCTTCCTCAACTGTTGATGTGTTTATCATACCCCTTTCTGACTCCTTTGCGATCGTAGATATCTAGATTGTTTTCATTTTTTGTTGTATACCTCTGCATGACCGCAAGCCCTTGACGATACGATACGACACCGGACCATTCATAGACAGATATTCCTTCTTTTTCTGCCTTTTTTTCGATTTCAGATTTTCCTCTTGTTGTACACACAATATACCGTACCGACAGTTCACCTTGGCATATCACCAATGGCCTCCAACCAGCCCCAGCGCCCTGGACCACCCTACCCCGTTTCTTCCCCGCCCTCCCCTCGGTCCAACCCGGCCGACAACAACATCCTCGGCCAGCCGGCGTACCTCGTCACCTGGGAAAAGCGTGATAACACTTCACCACAACTGAGGAGAACACCACTTCCCACAACCAGCGCTCTACGCTCGGCGTGGAACGGCAGTGATGCGGGTGCTGCTTGCCAGCACAGACTTCTTGTTCTGCATCATGGCTACCTCCAAGAGTTTGCCGATGCCGTGCTCTCGCTAGTAGCCATGGACCGCGCCTTCGTCGACTGTATCGCGGCCCGGCGCGCGTACCGCCCCGCGTCGGCCGTGCGGGACCGCGCGCTGCGGGCTGCCGGGGTTAAGTTCGGGAAACGGCCCTGGCGTATGTGGGATTACCCTGAGCTGCTGCTGCAGGAAGGGTCCGTGTCAGGTGATGGTTTTACGCCTGTGAGACGGTTCCAGGGAAAGGCCGGGGCGGTAGCGGCCGTTTTCTGCCGTGCGTGGTTATGGAAGGGGGAAGGTGTGGATGTGCTGTTTCTGGATGGCCCCGTGGCAGGGGCGGGAGTGCGCAGGATCAGGCGGGAGAGCGGCGGTAGCAGTAGGCAGGCCGTTGATGCTAAGGACAGCGAGACGGAGAGCTTGGAGGATGTGCTCTGGGATGCTATCAGGGGTCGGGAACCGGAGGGGGGTGGCTGGGGGTACGAAGACGGTCTTGACCATCTCCTGGTTGAGATTGTTTATTGCCGTTGGCTGGAGCTGTTTGATGTCCTTGAACCTCAGCCGCGGGCTCTGTCGGACGAGACCATTGCCGGGTACTGGCAGATCTTGCAGTCACTGGAGCTGAACGAAGAGGAGGACGGTCATCAACGCTGGGCCGGTCTCATGAGCAGAGCGCAACGCCGCATCGCCTTGCTACCTCCACCCAGGGACAGGGTATCCAGGGCACCGCCGGCAACCTCGAGAGAAACAACGGGCATTACGGTTTCCAGCACGCCGAGAAACAAGACCATCAGCCGCACGGGGACATTCAATCGGTCTCTTAAGAGCGGATACCCGAGACAAGCCAATGATGATCAGAAAAGGCTGGCCGACGAGAACCAGCGTGCCCTCGACCGTATTAGCTATATGGGCGGTATCCTGATCCCTTTACCAATCGTCGCGGGCATCCTCTCGATGGGAGAGACCTTTGGCCCCGGCGGTCCCAGTTTCTACATATTTTGGGCTGCCGCCATTCCTCTGTCGTTTCTAACTGTCCTGATCATCTACGCGGACACGATCCGTAGGGCCGAGGTCTGGGTCGAGATAGCGCCAGAGCGCGTAGAGCCGACGCCGGACAGCAGCACGAAGAGCAGCAAGGAGGACATTGGGCCAGTCAATGTCGAGGTTAAGCGCCAAACGACGGTTACTTGGAAGCGTCCGGAGGAGCCGCAGCAGGGGCAGCATGGGTCGGAAACCTCGTCGCAGGATGCGGTGGTGTTTGCTCTTGACCACGACGTCGAGGAGCGCATGACCGGCATGCCGCTGGCGGCGGCTGCGGCTACTGTACAACCGTCAGACGAGGAAGTGGCAGCGGCAGTCTTGGATCTGATCCCTGGTCCGGAGAGGTGGGGTACAGGACTGGTGCAGCCTCCGGGCATCATCTTGGAGCAGCCCGCCGATGGGTCAAGGCCGAGGGCTTGGAAGCGACAGGAGCTGGGATGGTATGGCGCGGTCAAGTCCATCGTTTACAAGAAGCCCAGACCTGGGGATAATATCCCCGTGGGCGTGCCGGCGACTCCGAAACCTGACAGGCGGAAGACCAGGTCGTTCTGAGGTGGCAGTAGGTAACAAGTCGAGAGGTCGATGGTATGTAGCGTAGGTTTATAATCCCGCCTCTATCCAACAGTGAAGCCCCCCTTAGTACTGTGACGAATCCCCCTGAATAGACTCGCTGATCGCTCCTGGAAGCCTAAAGCCGAGTAGGATTGAGGGCTCGGATTGCCTTATCTAGTGTAGACTACCCCAACAATCAAACAGTTAGGTGAATTACAGACATATCTCACCATCTTGAGACAGCATCATTACTAGTCTCACTATTCCTTTCGAAGTTTCGGCACCGGTTTGAGTCTTTGGGACGCATCTCACTCAATACACAAGATATGTAATTTACCGTAAACAAGTTGTTTACTTATTACACACCCCACTCTCAACCGCCCCACATCCACCTCACGATAACTAAAACGCCAACAGAGGACGTCGATCGCTCATACATGATCTACCACTTGATACCACGAGAGCACCTCGAATAAACACCCAAGCTTCACCTCTCGACCACTTCCCCACCTCAACAAACCCAAAAGAGTACGCAAAATGGACGTCCCGGCGCGGCCGCAAAGCAGCCTTCTCACCTCTCCGCCCGAACTCACATCCCTCGAGCAGGAGGTGTTGGAGGAGTATGAGCGCCTGGCCGAGAACATGAAAAAGCTCGCCTCCCTCCTCGACAACCTGGCCAGCGCGCCGGCCACCGAGATCCTCGACGGCCTGCGCGACCTGGAGCGCAAGACCAGCCTCGTCTTCACCTTGCTCAAGGCCAGCGTGTACAGCATCGTGCTGCAGCAGGAGATTGACTGGGGTGGGCAGCAGCAGCAGCAGCATCATCAGCATGGGCCTTGAATGGTGGGCCGGGGGTTGAGACTTGTGAGAGTGTGAATCATGGGGTCGGATAAACTTGTGTGGAGCCTGAAACAGGATGAGATGGCGTTGATTGAGGGATGGGATGGGACCAGGCCGAGCCGTGATGCCACGGTGAGCTTGCCTTTTGGACACATTCCTAGAGGGCCCAGGTCCAGCCACCGCAGGCTTGTTGACGATGGCCGAGCAAAGGACTTCAAGGTCCAAGATGCCGCGCGATTCGGCAATGTAGGCCTAGCAGACAACCAGCCCAGCATCGAGCCGTCCGCAGTCCGCACACCCCGCAAGTCAGCATAAGGATTCTTTTTGATGCAGTTACACGCATAAAACTACAAGCCGGAGGCTAGTACAACATAGCTAGTCTATACAGCAGCGAACAAGACAATTAAAATACAGCGCCGCCGTAATAGACCTTGCGGGCGTCGACCATCTTCTTTCCCCGCCCCATGGCAATCTCCTCTGGGTCGCGCTGGTTGCACAGCGCCTGGAACGTGGCCTTGATCGAGTTCATGGGGTTGCGGGAGCGCGGCATCCTGGCGGAGAGGTCGTAGATGCCGGCGGCGCGGCACATTTCAAAGATGCGGTGCGATACGCGGAGGCCAAAACCTAGGAGCAGCCACCAATGTTAGGAGATGTTGATATGAAGTCTGGTGAAGAGGGATAAAGAGATAGCATCTGGAAGATAGTATTTACCTGGCGGACGGGCCATCAGCTTGACGATAGTGCCCGAAATCTTGACCTCGGACTCGCCGTAGATGGTCCTCTTCTCGTACCGCCGGATGGGCCGCATGTTTTGGATGGCGAGCAGGCGGGCCTTGAGCGTGGCGACGCTGGGCTCGGTCGACTTGGCCTCGCCGAGGCCCAACCAGCCGTCGCCGTTGCCGGCCACGCACATGACCCAGCAGCTGCGGACCTTGCCCAGACGCGTCTGGTTCGACACCCACCGCGTGAGCAGCCTCCTGACGTTGACGGCCAAGATCTGCTTGACCGACATGCCCGTCCGCTTCTTGAGGTCCTGGTACATGCCGATATCGTCCAGCCCGGCGTCCTCCGGGTCGATGGCGTTCTTGTACAGGCCCGACACTCCCGGCACCTTGTCCGGTAGACCGAGTGCGAGCGCCGAGTTGCTCTGCAGGTTGTTGTCCGTCATGGCCGACCGCTCCAGGATGTACTGCAGCACGTCGGCGTCGGTCGGTCCACTGCTGTCTGGCGCCTCTTGCTCGACGCCCTTGTTTTGTTTTTGCTTATCCACCTCGGTTTGCAGATAGCGCTGGAAGTCTTTGTGTGCTTGCGCCCTCACCTCGCCCGGCCACCGGCCCTCAGGCGTCTTCTTGTACTCGTCGGGCACAAAGTCCTCGAGCCTCTTGAGTGTCCCCGTCACGTCGCCCGTGGTGAACTGGTCGGCCCAGTTGATCAGATCCTCGGTGAACTCATCCATGTTCATAAACCTCGCGTGCGGGTCCGGCGGCGGCTTGTTCTGCGGCCGCTTGTCGATGACGGGCTGCGACTCGGCAAAGTCGTCGATGTAGGGTACCCGGTACGGGTCGACGCGCAGCCGGCCCTGTATCGTCAGGTCGCGGGGGTTGATGGCGGCTTCACCGGCCTCGAGGGCGGCGATCTGCTCGGGCGAGTACTTGGTGCGCAAAAGCGCCAGCTCCTCGTCTGTATACTTGGGGAACTTTTCTTGTGTGAACTGGTCGATCTGCTTCTCGGACATGATGCCCATGTCGGCAGCGCGCACATTGGCGAATCTCGGACGCCGCCTGGCGGCCATGGCGGCCGAACTGTGGAATTGGTGGGCGAATACATGCTGGCACGGAGCTGTCGACGGCGTAGCGGCAGCGGCAGCGGCGGCACCGGGCACAGCGGCGGCCAGACGCCCGGAGATGAGTCTCCTGGCGGCTGGACGTGCCACGCTCATAGCTCCCCGGGCTCAATTGAATCGGCAGAAACCCCAGTACCTGTTTCCGCGCTGAAAAAACAACCGCCTCGACGTTTCAACTTCCCGGTTATCGCAAACCCCCAACAGGAAAGAAAGAACGGTACAATGCGGCGCGCGCTGGAACGGCTTGCCAATAATTTTTCTGGGCCCCAGCTCGCCTGTGAAGCAGGTTGATGCCTAGCTTATGGGGCATCAAATCCAATTGATGCTGCGCCAGTGCCTGGAGCCCTGGACCAAAAGAGATCGACAGCCAAGTCCCTGTGGATCCGGGACTTCGGATGCCCAGACATTCTTTCAGCTGACCAGTCATGTGACCTCCATGCCTCATCCCATTCCCAGGTTCATCCGTAGCTACCGTCACCTGTCCTCGCAATCACAAGCTGCCCGAAACCCCATTCTCAAGAACAATTTTTTAACTATTTCTTTCATGATGGTCCAGTTTGGCGATGTACGGAGTAGCGTCGTCTGGCTTCTTTCACTCGGTTTCGAGTTCCGTTTGGATCATGCACACTTTCTCAGCCAATGGGACTCGGCTTAGCTAATCCCCATCGTTCGACTCTGGTGCAAGTCTGAAACGCAGAGCCCACATCAGAGCCCCTTTTTCGATCTCCTTTCTGGCCTCTCCTGTTAGCCGCTGGGCCAGCTGTCCCTTACAGGCCCGGACGGCGCAAATCAGGCCCTCGTCTCAACCTTCTTACAGGGCAATCGGGAGACACAGCTAGGGTATTCTCGTCTTTTACTGAAATCGTACTTCATTGTGACGTCTGTGGTTTCATGACCAGGCCAAATTGGCTCGCCATACCCGCCAAAATTCACCAGCCCAGGCGCATCCCTCCGTTTCCCCCATCTTCCCGCCTTCCATCTCCTTCATGCTGTTCATCGTAGCCATGTATTAATCAACCTTTGCTTCCCTTCGTCCATCCGAACCTTCTCACATAATATCCATCTCCTTGCGTGGCGCAGGCGACGCCAAAAAGTTCGGTTCTTGGATACACCCGCTGGGCGGCCACCCTCTTCTTGGCAACTCGCTCGTTTCGCTCGGCGCTCGCCTTGGACCGCAACCTCAACCGCATGCCTGTTCTGCCTCTGTCTTTGCGCCAGTACCCGCAGACGCCAGAGGGAGGCAGCAGCAGCATCACGAAAATGGGCCAGTTTGACTGGTTCGGCAGCATCGGCGCTACGCCCGAGGCCGTTGCCGTGCTCAACGACCAGCCCCACCTCTTCACCATCCTCATCATTGTCCTCATCGCCATGATCCTGCAGTGCGTGCTGATATGGTACATCCACTACGCCACCTTGAAACCGGAGCAGAAGGTCAAGAAGGACAAGAAGGACAACAAGAAGCCCGCCGAGAAGAAGCCTCCTGCCAGGAGATAACGGACGATTACCTGCTGCAGGAATCGAAACATAGAGTCGACCTCCCTGCTCACGCCATATTCAATGAGGGACACTCAATCCGGGCAGCCAACGCCTTGTTAGTCTTGATCTTCGGTGAAATGCAGTCGAGCTATCACCGAACGGCACACTGAGCTTAGTTTGCCCCAGAGTACCGGTCTTGGCCAAGTTGATGTCAGCTCATGGTGCGGTATATGCAAACTCGCACCAAGGACATACGTGATCAGCGGTTTGGGGATTCTTTTTGGACACCTAGACGAGAGGACGGTGGCATGGACGAATCCTTAGTTGGACAGCACGTTTGTTGCCGATTGGGGAACATTGTTACGGAGTACGCCGGAGTCTCAACCGATGGCCGGGCTAGGCCGCTTAATCCAGGCCAAACAGTGAGGGGATTGGGTTGGGGTATCGTTTTCTTGGACATGAAGCTTTCGCCCTAGATAGCGCCGTCGTCTCATTGTTGCACTTCGTGGTATATAATATACGCCTCGTTTGAATCTTCATCCCCCCAAACCAGGACCTCTTGGCTCGCCTCGTCGCTTAGATCATCGTATGGAATCAACGGCGGGCTTGACGGCCAGCTCGTCTCCTGCTCGGGCGCATCCTGTTTCTCGATTCGATACACGTTGCCATACCCATCAGCATAAAGGTACTCAGCATCTGAGTTATCCGTTAGCTCTCCCAATTGTTCGCCATCTCCCACAATACCGTCTCCACCAGCGAGTGGGAAGCTGTGTCTCTCGCAGTAGCCGGGACCTTGAGTCTCTTCCGGATAGTCTGCATAATGACCGTGTCCTGTAACCAGCCTGTGATTCTCCCCTCCCATCAGGGCGCCATCATCAAAGTCGTAGGCGTATTCTAAGGGTGCACCTGCCAGTTCGAAGCCCCTAGCTTCTATGTTTGGAAGCGGCCGCTTGATGACGTCTTCCGCTGATTCCCTGGTGGTTTTGCGCCTTTTGGCCGGATCTGGCCGGATTCCGGTTTGACACAGCGACCACAGACGGTTCGTGATTTCGTCCGTGGTGGGAGCCTCTATATGGACTTGGGCATTGTTACCGCTACTCACTGGGCGTGAAGTGGAAATGAGATCCAGTTTTTGGCGAAGACTGTCAGATCGAGCGTTTTTGAGTCGAGCCAAACCAACGGCGATTGTCGGAATGACTTGTGCGTGCACTGCCATAGTCTGCCGTTCGAGTCAGTCAAGTCCAGCAAGCATTCAGGGCAATACTCTACTTGAAGGTATTGGAGGTCCCAAACGGCTGGGGCAATGTCAATCAGTGAATGCGCTTGTGTGCTCTTCACGATCCTGACCCCTGCCGAGATTCTCCTGATGCCGATGAGTTTTCGAAGCGCGGAGTCCAAGAGACAGGCCATATCCGAAATCATGACTTCTTGGCTCGGTGTCTCTACACCCCCTTGGCCAATATCATCAACCCCAGAAAAGTTTGAAGGTTCTGGCGCAGACGTTTCGTGAAGCGTTGTACTATTCAGTTCCTCTTGAATGGATGCCAGTTTCCTGCTTGGCCTAGGATGCCGTCTGAGCCGGTATGTGTGGCTTGGAGGCTCGTCCATCCCGCGACGGCTCACGCTCGGCGATGCGACTGCCAGTTGCTGTGGGATATGGGCCTTATCCGGTGCTCCTCCGAGGTGATAATCTACCTGGCATTTCAACCCCTGAAACCGAGCAGAAGGAGCTGCCGATGGTGCAATCATCTCGGATGAGAGGTCGGGATGTTGAAGGAAATATGAGATCTGGGAATGGAAGGCATCTAGACGATCGTGGAAGGTGTGATCGATGCGGAGTTCAAGCCCTAGGTCTTTCCATACCTAAACTATTAGCCATCCGCAAGCGGTTTGAAAGACGCAACCTACAGAACATTCTGAAGCGAGGCTCACGATCGTAGCTATAAAAGCGGGACTGAAGGTCGCGCTTTCTGGTAGCTCGCCGTTGATTAGAGTGAAGAACTTGATCTGACAAGATCCGGCTTTCGAAACCCAAAGACTGCCTGCCAAGAAAGCCTTGAACAGATCCTCTGCAGCAGGAGGTGCTGACCATGAGGGAGGAAGTGATATCGCAAGCGAGCTCGAAAGCGTGAGAGACAAGCGGTTCTTTCCGGCAAGCTTGATGCTTCCCAAGTCTACCGACACGCCCAGCATTGCACCCTGGAGCAAGGAGTAAAGGCCGACACTGGGTCATATCCTAGGAAAACTGCATGATTGAAGATGCCACCGAACTGAGGGCCAGGGCAAAGTCTATGAGGGAGTGCCAACCCATCAAGACCATGACGAGAGTGCCGGTATTCTGCATAATGAGGAACGGTCTGAGGGTGTTGGAAGACGGCCACTTCCAGCCACGGAACCTGCCAGATGAATTAGTACCTGAAGCTAGAGCGAAAGCAAGTGCTGCCAATAAGGACGGGACTGTCCTTCCACATTGCAGACAGAAAATAGAATGGGCACTTTGCTCAGGGAAAGTACCACCCATAGAGTGGAAGCTACAACTGAATGAAGGGCTCATAGTCAAAGCCGTTCCGTGCATTATTGGTCACGTCGGGCCGACAAACAGCTGGACCTGAGCGGCCCGTTATGTCGGCTGACTGCTGAGGACAAGTCTTCGTTCGTCTCCCTGATCTCCTGATCTTCTCTGCTGAACAACCATAACTGTTCAGGTTATAGAAACCAAGGCGTCGGTACTAATTGAGCCACCTACACATTAAGCAATTATCGAACGCATCGTGTGAGCCTTGAAGTGTGTTGATGTAGGTATGCGTGCATGAGCGCAAGCACTTTGTTCCGCTTTTCCCCTCTAAATAGCAAGCCCAGGCCACCATAAAAGATGCAAGCCATGCTGTTGACAAGACAAGATGTGCCGCCCAAACCTGTTATGATTTTGTTCGTCAGTCATTTTTAGGCACCTTCCCACAACAGACGCGGCCTGCCCATGAACCCCGATTATGTCTCGGCCGACAGAAGAGCAGTAAAGCAGGGAAAATAAAAAACCAGCAGGTCTATCATCGCCAGCCCCTCGCAAACTCCTGCAGACAGATGCAAACCAGCCGCAGCCAATCCAGAGCCAAGCCAAAGGTAGAACCTCTCCCCCAAGGAAACGGAAATATGGGGGACGGAGTATGCCAGTTCTCTCCCTCACCTACACAAGGAGAGGCTCGCCCTTGCGGCAAATCCATGGACAGATGACCTTCCGGGCGGTTCCTCCTAGAGAATATTAGGGAGCAGGCTTCAAAAAGTAAAACAAAGAAACAAAAAGGCAGGGGACTCCGGATTTACGCAAAATCCGTTGCCACATCGAGAATTACACTCGTGCCAGAACAGCACAAGTATCTTGGTGCATCTCAGGCGTCCAAGTCGTCCCCAAGAGCGTAGAGCCAGCATATTAGTCCGTCAGCAGAAAATTCTCCAGGCCGAGAGCGATATATTTGCTGGTGCTGCCGCCCATTTCCAAACCAGGAACATATGGAAAATCCAAGCCGCACGCCGTATCTCGATATGGCAGCCTCGAGGCTACCTCTTCATAGTGGATCGTTCCAGTGCTGTCTGTAGCTCGGGTCGGTCCTTGAGGAGTTCGCTGGCTTCGACATACGTGAACCACTTGCGCTCGCGCTTGTCCTTCTCGGGCCAATCGGGCTCCTCACTCGTGACGGTGGCCTCGTAGAAGCGGTAGAGCGAGCGCGGCTTGTCTTTGGAGTCCTTGCTCGACGAGTGCTTCTTACGCGGGCTCGTCTCGCGGATGTCGCCAAGGTCGTAGTCAATTTGCACCAGGATGCCCGCCTCTTCCCAAGCCTCGCGCGCCGCCGCCTCAGGGCACTCCTCGTCAATCTCCCACCCGCCCTTCGGTAGCACCCAGCCCTTCCGCCTCGTCGACTGGATAAGCATCACGTACGTCTTGTCCTCCGTCAGGGGCACCACCCCAGCGACTAACCGATCGCCTTTCGAGTTGTATCCTGCGAGTGGGTGAAGAAGAGTGACAAGTCAGTTCGACCTGCGCTGTTTGGAGAAGTCGGGAGGGGTGCATGAATGGGCATGCATGCCCTTCCTGCCTCCCCGAGCTCACCGCCTGCCTGGATTTCCTGATTTTCTCCTGCGAGAGCGGGGAGGAACTCACTTTGATTACTCCGCCCAGTCCGCGATTCCATACTGCGGTTGCTTCCACTTCCACTTCCACTTCCACTTCCACTTCCACTTGCCGCCATGGCTCGCAACAAGGCCTCGCGACCCGACTATCAACTTCCCTGAGGTTGTGAAGGGATAATGGAGGATGAGACGTCTGGGGTGGCTTAATCGCCTGCAGCCGTGAAAATGCCTATCGTGACGAAAGGTGATCCGTCTCTAGTTAACGGCAGCCAGCATGGTTGGGTGATGATTGTGCTTTGAGACTATCGCCGAAACCTGCCGTAGACTGGGTTCGTTCAACTTCTAAAACTCGCCAGAAATTTAGGGGCCGGCTAGGAGATAGGTCCGAGGGTGGCCTAGGATCGATGAGACTGAACCCGGCGGGACAACGTCTTGCAGTGGCAAGTGAAACGATCAGACCCAGAATACGTCCAAGGCAACACAGTATAACGACCTCTTGGAAAAAAGCCAGTGTTGTGTGAATGGCGGTGGGAGCGAGTGAGCGAGACGGTTTTCTTGAGGCAGAGTCAGAAGTCTCGTGCAGCAAGTCTCCCCGGCGAGGGAAACAGCACAGTCAACGCTCGAAATGTAGAAGAGAACGTGAAACGGCCGCGAAGGTATTTCGGAGGGTGAAAGAGTGCGCTCGTCGGGTCGAATTGCACGATTTGCGGCTGGAGACTGCGTTTGACGTCGCGCGATACTGGCGCCAAAGCGAAGACTGTTTGGCTTAACGCGCACGCGCTTGGCAAACTGACAACGGTAACGAGGGCGGCCAGACCGCTGGGGCGGGAACACGGTGCGATCCCTGCAGGCTGCAAAGGAGAGAAAAGAGAAAAAATTCGGGGTGACAGCGAGCCTGCAGAAAGGGTCGGCTGGACGTGGTCTGCGAAGAAACTGAGGCGAGGTGGACCAAGGAGGCATGTACCTTATGGAGCAAGGCTTGGTTGAGCACACACCGAGAACTTGGAGAAGCAGACACAGCAGCAAGGAGCGCTGCTGGCGGGCAGGCCGTTGTGGCCCCAGTTCAGCAGATGGAGGGGCAGTCTCTGGGGAAATGAGAGTTGGTCTTTATACTCTAAATATATCCTGGGACGATAGGTGGGGGGAGAAGAGGAGAAAAGAGGACTTGTATTCAAGCCGGAGCCATCGAGGCGAAAAAGACTGTTAACAAGCAGCTCCCTGCATCCTAACCGTACTCGGTGTGCCTCTGCAGCAACAACAGGGGTAGCTTTTGGCCGGACGCTTGCCCAAAAGCCTTCCCCACAGGGCGGCGGCGAGATCTGACGGGCATGACGGAGCCAGTCGTGGGCAGGGAAGAGAGGAAAGGATGGAAGGCAAGAAACGGAAGAGGAAAGGCACCATGAGGGAAAAAGAGGGAAACTCCAACAATAGAGCTTGAAATTTTTTACCAATTCCGAACCGAAGCGGCTGCTAACTAACGAAAATGCTTGGATGCTGCTGCATGGGTGGCTACCGCTGCTTGGGTGTGTGGGGTAGTTGCGGTACGTATCGAATTGACAATGGAAAGAGCAAGGGTCGATTTCTTGTGCCGTCGATTCCGCTTCGGTTCCAGCGCCGAGCGCCGGGATCTCATCCGAGGATTCGCAGGCTTACTGGGACAGCTGTTGATGAGCGTCACCAGGCAGTGGGCTTTTTGTGCATTTCATTAAGATGGCGGGGCCGTTTTTGGGCCCAATGTGCCGCAATGGAAACCAAGAGAACAGGTTCGGGTCACGACCACTGGCCGGTCTTCAGCAAGAATCTCTAAGAGATACCCTAACTACTCCGTGCAGTCCATATATCAAGAAGGCAAGCCCAGCCCAGGTTGTAGTGTATGTTGCGGCTGAGAACCGGACGTGTGGAGGTGTCAATGGGCAATGTGTAAAGTCAATACGGTAGGTTGGTAGTTATCTGAGGCATGCTCTACAGCTGCTGGTAACCATTGTCATGCCTTGCTAGCGAATAGCACGGCATCCTTACTATCCTTCTTGTATTGTACAACATTGTACGCTGTCTTGATTAGCAACAGCAGGTGTGAATCCAAGTTGCAACCTGCAAGCACTGCGTTGGCAGGCTTTTGAGTTACACCAGAACCATATGAACGTGGGGCTCGGGACGGACCTAACGACGGTGAGTTGATGACACGGGTGATTCCTGCCAATCTTCGTAGTGTAGATCTCAGTGCGCTCCTATCGAATATCGATGTATGCCACTATGCCTGGACAGTAAACATTGACTTACATACCAGGTATTTATCTCAATCGGGCAAGCCATCTGGGCACATTTACGGTGAGCAATGTACTTTGAACCCTGAATCCGAGCCGAAGAGACGGTGGTAATCTGCCATTCTTAGGTTGAGCAGTGACTGTATCGACATGATCACAAAGGCAACTCTTTTGGGTTGCTAGACACGTACTGCCTGAGAAGAAATTGTGACCCTTCCTGCTCTGTTTGATTCGAGGATGCCTTGTGCAGAGCTTGACTGAAGGCAGAGTGATGCAGTGAAGCAATGCAAAGGGTAATGCGATGGCAATGCGGGGCAGCGATTCGTCAGGCGGTCGCCATGTGTCTGTTCTGAACGGTGGGGGTCATTCGGTGGGCTGTTTTCTGGGCTTTCTGTTTCGAAGACTCTCTCTTCAACCAACTTAACACAGCCTGGGCAAGCAACCACAGTTGCCTATTTGCGTCGTCCGCATCCAATTTTTCGACAGACGCCCGTCTATTACGCCTGCTTTCCGTTTGTATATAATTAACGATATATACAAACAGCACTACCTTACATACATCTGCAAGCATAGGGTACTTTTGCGCCCCCAATTTCCACACTGCTTGCTGCTCCCTTGCAAAGCCGGGCCGGGTTCGAGAGCGGGGTGTATCGGGCGACCACGAGGTACCTGGTCTCGTCGGGTGACCTCAACGAGGAGTGCCAGCAGCCATTTCTCCCCCGCCTGGTTCACCGTTCTGCAAGCGAGGGGTGGAAGCGCCTGATAGCCCCAGTCTTCGTGGAGCTCCAGGTGAGTGTAGCAGCGGCCCGTTGCTTCCCGGCACCTTACACGTCACAGGAGCCGCGTTCCGTGGTCAGGCCGTATTTCCTGGGCTTGACCGACTCCTGCGACCCCTGGCTCCGAGCCGGCACTTGTATGTACGGTGTCCGGGCCGGGAATCTCCGTCTTCATTCCGGCCGGCCTCCAAAACAGTCGCTGAAGCGCAAAACAGGGCACAGAAACCTAACAAGCGAGCCGCATCACGACATCATCCACAAAGCTTCTGGGCTGTCGCTCCAACACCCCGATCGTTCCGACTTTCTGTCCCGGCTCTTTGCGCCGGCCCCCGGAAGTCTGGGCGGTGCCCATGCCGGCTGAGTCCCACCGGTTAGGGCATGATGGAAGGCACAGACATTCGGACCCCTGGTGATGTTGCACCGCACTACTCTTACATCTTTCCAATCGGTGAGTTCTCTTAATTTTGAGCCATCTCACCCAATTATTCGGGCCATGTGCATCAATGGCACCCTGCCGTTGGCTGTCTCGGGCTTGCAGTCCACGCGATCTCCTCCCGCATTCTGTGTCTCGTGGCTTTTGATGCCGCCATCTGCTTTTTGCACTACACTACAATCCTGAATCCCATACGTGAAGCCGTATTCTGGCCCACAGTCCGCTCGGCTTGTCACCGTGCTAGAAGGGATTATCCCGCGCCCAGTTTGCACTCTATTCTTTTCTACCATCGCGGATTCGCCGGCCCCTCCCGCTTCCCCAACTTTGTCCCCAATTGGAAACATATATTACGTTTCCAGGACCCTGTGGTTTCCCGCATCTCCGTTGCTGTCACGTGTGGTGCATCTCCTTTCAGTCCAGGCTATACAACGACACCTCTCGCACATTGTATACCGTAGGCGCAACGCGGATGCTGACGGCAGCTGACATCAACCTTGACAGGATATAGCAACTCGTCCGAGTGCGGGTACTGCCGCCGGGCTCGCAGTGGTCAGTCTCGAAAACGTGAATATCTCCCTCCTCATCGCAAAACCCGTTCAATACCTGCCCATGCCATCTGTCTCGGCTATGTCGGCCTATCCCTCGTAAATCTCCGAAGGCGTCTGCCTCCCCGCAGATCAGCTTCCGCATCGCTGCTTCTGCACCTCATCCCGTGTCCTGCATGGGGGTCAACCTCTTTGACTAATGGCCCCCTGATGACTCTCAAAGTGCTGTCTAACACCGGTGCTTTTCAGGGTATTCCTATTATGCCATAGCAACATCTTTGACGCCCGCCTTTTACCAGAAGCTGGTCAACCGTTGCTGGAGACGCTCCGGCACTCTCCTCTACCGGCCGAATCAGAAGAGCTCTTGTTGCCCGCACTACACGCTCCGGCTCGATTCGAGCCAGTTCAGACCCACCAAGGACCAACGTCAGGCCGTCAACCGTTTCACCCGCCATGTACTCGGGGAGACGTATGCCAGGGAGGCGGCCCGGCGGTATCCTCGACCCCGCGCCGAGGTGAGACGGCGCAACAACGAATTTGACCTGGTCCAGCGGATCCACGAGCCAGAGGCGCAATCGCTCAAGACTCCACCGCTTCCCGCTCACGAGTTCACCGTCACGCTAGAGCCGGATATCTTCACCGAGGAGAAGTATGAGGTGTTTGAAAACTATCAGCGCAAGGTCCACCAGGAGCCGCCGGACAAGATATCTCGCCATGGGTTCAAGAGGTTTCTCTGTAATTCACCCCTCCGGCGCGAGACGGTGGTGGGTCCGGACGGCGCTGAGCGTCAGCTGGGCTCTTTCCACCAGTGCTACCGCATCGACGGCAAGCTTGTGGCCGTCGGCGTGCTCGATCTTTTACCGGACTGTGTTAGCGCCGTCTACTTTCTGTACCACGAGTCGATCCACTCGTTGAATCCCGGCAAGCTGGGCGCCCTGAGAGAGATTGCCCTGGCCCGCGAGGCGGGCTACCGCTGGTGGTATCCGGGGTACTATGTCCACAATTGTGCCAAGATGAGGTACAAGATTGAGTACCGCCCCCAGTATGTCCTCGACCCAGAAAGCTTAGAGTGGTGTTTGCTTGATAAGGAGCTCCTAGCGCTGTTCGACAAGAACCACTACGTCACATTCTCGGCGAGGACGAGGGGCAAGGAGAGAAGTGGTGGGGACGGAGACGTTGGCACAGCGGCCGAGACACAGAACACCGGCCTGGCTGTCCCCGGTGGAGAAGCCGCTCGGGACACAACACCAACTCGCCACGAGCTGCAGGCCGCAGACCCAGGCCCCCAAAACGAAGTTGAGAACCAGGGTGAGGAAGGCGAGAGTGATGTGGAGCAAGAGGAGCAAGAGGAGTTCCTCCTTGCCAGCAACATGCCCGGCATCCCCTCGCTGGAGGAGATGGAACGGGTCGACATGGATGGGCTGGTGCTCCAGTCCGACTTTTCTGACAACTTCATTGTGGCATCGCACCTGGTGATTTGGGATACTGAGCACGTGTCCCAGTTTGGCACGCTAAAATCCAGGATCGCCGAGCTGGTGGCGGCCGTCGGCCCAGACCTGATTGGCGAGATCTGTATCGACTTTAGGAAGGCAAAGTGAATCGTCTACACGTTTAGGGCTGTCTGGGCAGGGTGGCGGTGGAGCAGTTGGGGGGTTAGCATCAGCCAACTCCTGCGGAGGGAGGAGGGCCAGTCAGGTCGGTAGGTGGGATGGGTTTGGGGGTGTTTCTCGACAAAGCCATGTCCTGCAGCGAAGAAAAATCTGGTATCAACCTCAAAAGGTGGTGTGGTTTCTGCAGACTCCTGAAGACCGGGCGAACTCCTTACAAAAGTGTAAATAGCAACCGTTCTCGGTAAGCGAATCTGGAACGGTGTGGAATTCCTATGGCAGGAATACGGTTCCATCGATTTGATATATTTTATTATGTTTTCCTTAGTTCGTCTTCCCCTCGATGTCTCTTCTCTCATGGTGTCGCGTGACATTGCTGCTTTCGTTCCTCGGTGAAGCTTGCGTGGGGGAACTTGTTTACATACTCGGCTTCGATGTATGTACAGTACTGTACCCAACTTCTCCACTAAAGGGGGCAGGGGCTGGTCCAGTAGCTTGGCACCGTCTACTGCACCCCTGAGACCGGGTAGGAATGTAGGGAGTAGTAGCGTCGTCACCATCAGCCACGTACCAAAGTTGGGAAGGCTTTTCGCCTCCAAAGCAGGACCATGGCGCATGTGGGAATAAGTTGGGGTACATACATACGCACATACCATACATACATGCACTACATGCAGAAGGGGGCGCTCACCGGGTATCGATCGGTGACTAACGTGTGATCATGTACGTATGTATGTGCTACTGAGTAGTGTAGTGTAGGGCTCAAGGGACGACGCTTTGCCGCGTTTTTCCATTGGATCTTGCACCTGTGGGGTTGAGATGTCTACACTTGCACCAGAGG
Organism: Canariomyces notabilis; assembly: GCF_033297395.1. Taxonomy (NCBI): domain Eukaryota; kingdom Fungi; phylum Ascomycota; class Sordariomycetes; order Sordariales; family Chaetomiaceae; genus Canariomyces; species Canariomyces notabilis. The sequence goes on along the minus strand of NW_027041838.1, from coordinate 635,797 downwards.
CCGTCCAAAAAGACCGGGCAGTTGAGTCGCTTGGGAGTGTCTTACCTAAGAGATAACGTTATGTCTCGCTGTCGTGTGCCAAATCGAGAAGGCACCCGATCGGGCGTTCGCTCTGCTCCCCGCCATACACGTGTAGGGCTCTCTTGCTTGTGGGGGGTTGTAGTTTTTTTTCTGGGGGGTCATGGCAAATGGGATGGGAGGCCGATATGGGCTCGTGAGGCCATCCATGAGATTTTTGGGTTGCTTCAACTTCAGACGTGGTCCTACACTAGCCCCCAGTCTGTCTATCTGAATGTCTTTGGTTCTCAGGACCCTCTTCGAGCCCCAGCTCTCTGACCACAACCTCGTTTGCTTTCTCTACCCGGGTGCGTACAAACGGGCTGTGTTGTTGTGCATGCTTCCAGTAAGTGATGAGCTGCGCTATTTGGTGTGCCGCGGTTTTGTTTTGAAAGCTGGGAGGGCTGTTTGCATCCATCGTGCCTGCTCTGGAGTAAACGGCTCAGGGAGAGCGACACCAACGGTCCCAGTCAAGGGTTGAGACCGATCTTGAGCTCATCTTGACACGGGAGGACTTTAGCATCGGCACATTGGCGCCCCTAAGCGATTGTGATTTGGTATATGATATATGGTATACAGCTCAGTTAGACAAGGGGAATGCTACGAAACTAGGTAGCATTCTCGCCTCGCTTACAGGCTTTTTAGCTCTGCTCGAAATATAAGAGTGCAGAGATGGAGGCACTCTATACGAGATGGTGTGACGGTAGACTCCTTGGACGCGGGAAACGGCCATTCCTGATGGCGTCTACAGGGCTAGCCTGCAGTGAGCCTCATAGTCCACTTCTGAGCTTCTGAAGTTGGCTGATGAGACCATAAGCACCGTACCCTTTATTCTCGGACTGACCAGTGTCAGCATCTGCATTACGCCTTGTTGAGCCTGTCTCCATATCGGGTTTCGCATCGTCGCGTCGAGTCGACTGCTCCACATCCCTCAGTAGCTCCCTGTGTCTGTCCTCGACCATCTTGGCCAGGCTCTCAATGAACTTTGTGCGGCCTTTCTCCTCGGCCGTCCCCTTCCACACGGTTACCAACTCCTTGAGCTCTTCAATCCGGTGGGCGGCGTCCTCGATGCCCTTGATCGGATCCGACTTATTGTTGAGGAGACGGGCAATCTCCTCCCGGAGGGATTGGAGAACTTGCTGCCCCTTCTCCTCCGTGCTGTGGTTCTCCCCACCGGCATCCGGAGCCGAGACTGACAGGAACGAAGAGCTGACTGACACTTCGGAGGGTGGAAACACAAACTCCATTGCATGCCCGAACGTCTTGATGACCGACTCCAGGCGGGCGCGCACAAGCGTCAGAGTGCGTAACTGTGTGATGTAGGGTGGCTCTTCCGGTAGAGCTGCTCCAGGTTCAGGTGGACCGCCTCCTGATGCTACTGGCCCTGGCGGTGGTACGACGGAGAGACGTCTCTGGTGAGAAGCGCCGTCATGGCTTGCGGCTGCCGCAGAGACTGAGGTCCGCGAATCTGCAATGCTCTCCTGGATCCCTCCAGGCACGAACTTTGCGATTTCGTCATTCAACCGATCGGATAGAGTCTCGGCCAAACCAAGGGTCTCTCCGCGCAAGACTTCCACCTCGTAGGCTAACCGACCACCGCTTCGTAGGATATCGTTGGTGAGTTCGGTCAGGGTATTGGTAAGCCTGGTGGTATGTGCATTGAGCTGGGAGAGCACCGTCTGGGCATGGATCGAAACACTGGCCAGGGGCATTGCTCCCTGCTGCGCTGCACCGCCATGGCCTGCCCGATTTGAGGTCTGCAACGGCGGCAATGTGGCGTTGAGATAGGATGCAGCATCAAAAGACGGGCTCAAGAAATCGTGCAAAAATGGATCGGCCACATGGGGTGATTTGGCCCGAACAGGGAGCTTTGACTGCTGCCTTGCGTGCACTGCAGCGCTTCTGGTGCCTGACGCGGCGCTGCTTTGTCGCCGACGTGATGATTTAGAATCCCATGCCATGTTTTGCTTAAGGACGAGTTGGGCTCATTCAGAGAATACGATGCGTCTCGATTGCGCACAACTTTCGGGCTGGATGCTACGGTTAACGATGTGCTCATTTGCCATGTTACGGTTTATGAGTGCAGTGGTGTGGTGATGGCGATTGGGAGAAGGGGTGTAGGTATCTTAGTTAAAGGGACTTAGATGCAATAGCCCCACAGCCAATCTTGTGACAGTTGACACCAGTTGGCGGTAGAAGCGTTGTTCCGTGTCTGGTGGTACTTCGTGTGTTAGATAACCACTGGTGCTCCCACAATCAACGACACCTCATTCTTCATGTGAAAGTTACCTGCGAAGCCTATGAACCATGGCGGCGTTCCGCAGACAGTTGGGATGGATGACTGGTGGTTGCCTTGGCTGCCCTTGTGTTTCCATCAATCCAATGCCAACACTTGTCGGACTGGGATGATGCAGCCTGGCGCATCAGGACATCAGGAGGGATAATGGAGTTCGGCAGCCTTGCAGTATGCAAAGGGATCTTACCTTTTGCCATGCAGCGGGCTGTCAAACCTTAATGGAACATTTGCTCATTCAAGTGAATGAAGGGATTCTTGGAAACTTCCAAAGCCTTGTATTTGGAACTGGGTTTCACCCTAAGCGACGAGTCGCAGTAGCCACCCGCCGTGGCCCTGCGGCAGCTTAGACGTGCTTAAGCGGACCATGACTGGCGTCGGGATCCCATCTTTTCAGATCGACCGTTGTCAACCGTGAGCACCTGCCTATTGTTGATCGAACTATCAAAAAAATGCTGTCGATGACCTGTGTACTCACTCTCTTCCTTCTGATTACTTCCAAGGCAGATTTCTCCCAAGCGATAAACGACCATCGCTTTCGTACCTGACCTCGATCTCCTGACCGCGACTACAATTAACATTCTTCTACGACGAGGCTGGATGAAACCCAGCGATTCCCACTACTGACAGCCATGAGCTTCAAGAAATTCAAATCCGATGTCTCGACAGCAGCCCAGAAGGTCGCTACTGGCGCCGTTGCTAGCGTCTTGTCAGTTGGGGCCGGCGACTCTGACGGCGAAGTTGTGATTACATACCGCCACGATAGCCTCCCCGCAGATCTGAAGATACAGGCACTCGCCCAGGATCTCAGCGAGTATCCCGACGGAAACATGTTCATGCTTTGGATTGCCGACGACTGTGACCTGCTGCAGCCCGTGCTGACCGCTATCAAAGCTACCCAGGACTACCTCCTAGGACTGTCTGTCTACGAGATGGTTATTGAGGTAGCAAGCCGTATCAGAAAGGAGCTTGGCCAGTCCAAGCAGGACGGGGACGGCAAGGAGTCACATGCTGACGCCGAGGCTGATGAGCACGAAGACCATGATTTCGACAACTTCGATGACGCAGACGACGACAGCCAATTTTCGATTGAAAACGGATTCGGGTTGACACCCTGGACTTCCGAGCCCGTTTCGGAGCAGTCGACGCTATCCGAACATCAGCAGCGAGTGTTAAGTCGCATCAGGCGGGACCTCCGCCAGGTCAAACATGCCGGCTACAAAGTTGGCTTCCTCGACGGCTTTGGCCAAACCTCCATTCTCGGCCATGTGTCCATCTCCATCCGCGTCGACAAGCTGGCGCTGTCAGACGAGGCAATGGAGGCCTGGGGCGTCAACCCGGGCGAGTACATTGTGCTCCTTCTCCGGTTTGAGAAGGGCTACATTCCCTTGGAACGCGTTCTCGAACTTCCGGCGAGCCAAACTGACATCAAGTTTCGCATTGGCAAGTCCAAAAGGCACAAACCCTCTCTAGCCCAAGCGCTGGCCGCCTTCGTCGAGGCTACCCAGACAATGCCAACGGCTAATGCGGACATCGGCGGGGAGGACTTGGATTCCCTCAGCGATAACTTTGAGAAACTCTTCATATCCAACTCACTAGACGACTTTCTGAACGGGAGTTTCATATCGTTGTTGAAACTCCGAAGATCCCTTGGGGTAGACTGGGAGAAGGCGAATGAGTCTTTGCTACAAAAGATCTTGCAACTCCCCGCAAAAGAGGTGCTCAGTGACTCTGCAGAGGCAGAGAACTGCAGTGGCGGGCCTCCTGGTTTCAATATAGACCAAGGACGACATCGAGTTCTGGCTTCGGACCACCTCATTGAGAGTGGTCCGGCCGATGAGCACAGCCTACCGCTCATTGCAGTGCAGTTCGCCATGCGGTACTTTGTCAAATGTACCGAATACTGCCTAAGATGCCATCGCCGACTCGAGAAGGGCTTCCAAGCTCTCCGGCCATACGTCTGCTCCACCCCACTATGCTTGTTCCAGTACATGGCCATGGGATTTGGTCCCTCCATCGAACACGAGATCCTCACGGAGCCCTACGTTGTTGACCTCCTGGTCAGTTTGTGCTACGCAGCTATCCAGCCATACTACTCACTCGCCAGTCGTTTGCCGGCATCCAACCCGCCTGCTCCGAAACCTAGCCTCCCGATCCGATCCCTCCCGGCTGGATTGAAACTACAGGTCCCGCATCTATCTAATCCGGAGCCAAAATCACTAACAGCCCAGTTAGTCGGCGATAGTCTTCTGTTTGAGCATGAGGACGCCAGAAAATTGGCTGAGAGATTGGCCCCGGCGAGATGGGTTGCGTTCCGCAAGCCACCATCACAGCCTAGTATTACCCAGCATGCGCGCATAGTCGAAATTGACTATGACGCCAAAAGAGCTGTGGTGGAAATAATGGTAGGTATTTGCCTTCTGTCTTGTTAGCGTCCGGCTTCATGCCTGTCTCTGGGACCAGGGATAGAGCAGTTCTGAATTACCCCTATTTCCGTAAGTAGGGAAGAAATAGTATGACTGACCAGATCTATAGGGCGAATCAGCCGCCCACTGGACTGCAGATTCGCCCAACAATAAGGGCGCCGACCAACCGCATGCACGCTCGCGTCAGGCGGAGAAGATGGAAGATGGGGACTATTGCGACGTTTTTCCCTACGATACTGACTTCGACTCACTGGACGAAAGCGACAAAGGGATTGCCATGCGCCACATCTTGGACACGCTTCCATCCATCCTCGAAATGAAAGACTGGCTGACGAGCCACCCTGGGTCCAGAATCCGCTCGATGGAGCGCATTTCCCCGGCTGCGGAATCACTCCTGAATTGGATTGTTTCCTCTAACCGCTCATGTATCTTCCAAGTCGGCGGATCGCAGGATGCCATGTCGAATCTCCTTCCCGAGCCAGCAGGCAAAGCTAGAGGCAGGGAGCACGAGTGGATTCCGGGCTTGGATGGTTGGATGCAGTTCCGCTTCGCTCAAGGCTCGCCCGACAAGGAATTGCGGTTCAACCGGGCACTCAAAGAGGTAGCCGAGACAAAATCTCTCGGTGCCCACCCAACTATTCTTGCCTGGCATGGGAGCAACTTGGCGAACTGGCACAGCATTGTACGAACCGGCTTGGACTACCAGGATATCAGGTCTGGCCGCGCCTACGGGCACGGCGTCTACTTCAGCCGTCACTTCTCCACGAGCATAGGCTACACAGGGTCCGCCCAATATTGGCCGAACTCAGACCTCAAGCTCATCAACTGCTTGAGTTTGAACGAGATTATCAATGCGCCCGAAAAATTCGTGTCGAAAGACCCTCACTACGTGGTATCCCAACTCGACTGGCATCAGTGTCGCTATCTGTTTGTACAGACAAGCCGTACGGTCAGAGGACCGACCAAGCAGCCGAGCGCTAAGATAGCAGACAGCCGGGCTTTATATCCGCAAGCACCAGGTTTTGAGGTCTATGGACCGTCTAACCAGATACTGAAGATCCCCTTGTCTGCCATCCCTCCTCGAACCATTGGCCTAGGGGGTGTAAAGACTTTGGGCCCTTCAAAGCGACCAATACAGCGGCTGGAAGACAGCGACGATGAGGATGCCGAGGATATCTCGCTGTTGTTGAGCGACGACGAATTCAATGCTTGTCGCAACCCGCCTGGCAAAAAATCGGCCTCGCATGCCTCTAGTCTGGACACTGAGGTCACCCGAGAGCGGTGCGTAATTCCCTGTGACCCTGTACTGCTGAAGAAGCTAACGCATGACCAAAGAGGTGGCGCGCGCCCGCCTACGCCGGCTAGTGTTGACAGGTCGCTTACCGACTTTGAGCCGGGTACGCTTGATCTGACGACGTTGCCTCGTCTCGGCGCTCCCTCATTCGCAACAGATGCGGCTGGCCGAGTGCTGAGCCGGGAATTACGAAAATTGCAGAGCATCCAGGCCAAGACGGCCCTCCACGAGCTGGGTTGGTACATGGACTTTGACCAGGTTACCAACCTCTTCCAGTGGATCGTTGAGCTCCACAGTTTCGACCCGGCGCTGCCGCTGGCGCAGGACATGAAGCGGACCGGCATCACGTCCATTGTGGTCGAGGTGCGCTTCGGCGCCAATTTCCCCCTTAGCCCCCCCTTTGTGCGCGTTATCCGCCCGCGGTTCCTCCCTTTCGCCATGGGCGGCGGCGGGCACGTCACGGCGGGCGGCGCCATGTGCATGCAGCTACTGACCGACTCCGGCTGGAGCCCCGCCTACAGCATGGAGAGCGTTCTTTTAGAGGTCCGGCTCGCCCTCTGCAATCCCGAGCCCAGGCCGGCGCGGCTGCAGAACGCGACGCAGAAGAACGTGGCCCCGCTCGACTATGGCGTTGAGGAAGCGATCGAGGCGTATATTCGCGCCGCGAGGTCGCATAACTGGAAGGTACCCGCGGGTCTTCGGCAGACGGCCAGCGGCGTTTAAGGGGGAGTGGGCGGTATGATCTTGGTGCCGGTTAAGGAATTGCTTGGTGGTCAAGGAGGATTCCTACCCAATCTGCTTTGGCAAGATCGCTGGCTCATCCACTCATCCGGTGTAGGTTGGACGGCACAAATGGGTGCGCTGGGCCAGCGTAGATGGCCGTTATGCGCCACGAATCAGCGAGGAGGTCAATCTGCTTTCTTTTCACCTTTGGCATGTAGCCTAGCGAGCCGAGCTTCCATGGAAGCGCCAAGGAAGGATAATAATTGATCTGATTTCCCTCGGGGCCTTGATGGGTGTACTTGCTCTCCTGGTTGTGACACTGAATTTGCCCCGGCCAGTCCTCAAAAATGATTTACGCATGGAATGGTAAACACCTTGCCGCAGGGCGGTGCTCAGTGCAGCTTGAACCATCCGCTGTTGCCATCTTGTTCTTTTAATCCTTCTCCATGTCTTGGTCCAGTGGAATGACTGCAAACCGACGCTTTCTGATTCAATGACACGAACAGGATTCTCCCGAGCATTCGGTGCCCACAAACTGGATAGACAAGAATGAGCCAGAATGCACAAGAATAGCAATGCTTATTATGAAATGAGAAAGTGACTAGGGAATCATTTCATCGCATCGCCAAGCACGGTCTAGTAGTCATGATATGATACAAGTGTGCTCAAAAGCTCTTCTACAAGCCGCCCCGTCTAATGCCACAAAATTAAACGAGCAACTCCTCCGAAATTTATGAGTATTAATACAACCACAGGCACGAACCCCATTACGCCCGCAGTCTATGCCGTCGCCTCCTTGAGGTAGCTGTACGGGACAGAAGTTAGCATCAAAGACAGCAAAAAGCCCTTGGGGTGTTGCGGAAAAAAACGTACGTGATGAGGTCGTTCCTGTCCTTGTCCTTCTTGAGACCGCCAAAGGCCATCTTGGTGCCGGGGATGTATTTCTTGGGGTTCTCGAGGTACTCAAAGAGGGTGTTCTCGTCCCATGTGATGCCCTTGCCCTTGTTGGCATCGGTGTATGCGTAGCCCTCGACGGAACCCGTCTTGCGGCCAAACAGGCCGTGGAGCGCGGGGCCGATCTTGTTGCCGCCGCCGGCCTCGAGCGTGTGGCACTGCGCGCAGCGTGTCTTGAAAAGGTTGGCTCCCTTCTTGGAGTCGCCTGTTTTGCGCTATCTGTTAGCCCCGAATTTGTTTGGAAACATAGCATCCTGGTGGTTCCGGTGTGTGTGCGGTCTCTTGCTTGGTGATGAGCTCATTCCCAATCTGTACTACACCCTTTGCCATTCTGCAGATCGGCTCCCGTGCTCTAGAAAATGGCGCAGCAGCAGCGGCGGCGGCAGCCGAGATGCGCTGGCTGAGGGGAGGCGGTAACAGCGGACAGAGAGTGTATGTCTCGAGGAATTCGACTTGGAATTGCTAGGCGAGACGCTCATGGCACCAATCAGCCCGGTATGGGGAACCAATGGCTGAAGGCAGCCGAGCTAGATCACTTCCCGCGAACCTTGTGCCAGAGCCGAGGTGGATGACGCGCAAAGGGAAACAGGAATTGCAAAACCCACCTTGGCTGAAGCCCATTTTGACGGTTGGTGATGTGTTAAGTAATTATAGAAATGTGAAGGAAAGTGCGGTGTTGGTGAGGGTACCCAAGGTGCTGTGTTTTGAAAAGACTGATCGCAAGTCCTGAGGGAAGGGAAAATGGTTCAAGAAAAAAATCAGGATTGATGAGGCGTTAAAGTTGACTTGTACTTTGTAGCCCTGCATCGGTGCCATGCCGACAAAAATTACCTAGCGTCCAACCATCACCTCAGCCAAGGTCGCGTCATCCCAAAAAGTGCCACAGCCGGCGCTGGAGAAACGCCCCACTAATTGGGAGAATTGGCCAATCACACTCCGACCGTTAGTCATTCTGACGGGCAAAGCCGGAAGTTGCCCGACAGCTGTGTCCCGTCGTCCGAAACTCTCGGCTTCCTGGGCTGCCGGGCCTAGCCAGCTGGCAATGGAGTTCTCGCAAAACCAAACTACGAGATAGAAATGCGCTAGCCAGAACGGGTGCAGTGGCATTTTTTTCCGGTCCACTGGTGACTGGGCGAACATGTTCCCGATTGAGCCTCAACCAACGTCCGACTGCTCCGCCAATTGCCGCTTTTCAGGGCCAAACGAGGTGTCACGCGCCGTCGACTGGGAGCCGGTGCTTTGTTCCTTGAGCCAGAAGATACCGGAGATCCCAACATTGTGGCAAGCCGGGTGCTGGATCTGGACCGGACCCGGTCCGCTCAAAAGTTAGAAGCCCGTCTTCCCCGGAAGCTAGGGCCATGGCTTCCGTCACGGCGTCCATACCACGGTTCCTGCTGCCGCAGTCCGGCCTGATATGGCGCCGGGTTCCATCACCCGCCGCCACCACCACCACCACCCGCCGTATCTCTGTCCGGTTAGCTTCCAGCAGCAGCAGCAGCAGCAGCAAAGCACCTGGGCCCCGTGTGCTCGCAAAACCCGAGCGCTTTAACCCCCCCTCGCATGGCGCCCGCCTGCCCAAGAAAACATCACCGCGGCACTATGGCGGCGACCTCAGTGCTGCCGAGATCAGAGTCCAACAACAGACCGACTACCCGGGCATGGCGCCACCCAAGGGGACATGGGCGCACTGGTTTATTCACAACCGCTGGCTCCACGTGGCCATCACTGTGGTGCGTAGCATCTTTCACTTTTGGGCCCTTTCTTCCCCCAACTGTCTCTAACCTTCACACCACCTTTGCAGGGAACCCTAAGTGGTTTAGCAATCTGGACCTTCGCACTGAACTTCACACACACCTCGCCCTTTGCCGACATGTTGCCGCCGCTCGAGGACTACCTCTGGCACCCCATCAGCTCGGTGAGCGCGCTGATCGAGGTGCTGCGGCTGCACGAGGCGCACAAGAACGCCATGATTAGCGAGAAGCGCAAGCGCCTTGTCGACGACGTGGCCAAGCGGGCCGCCTACCGCAAGGCGCACGGCCTGCCGGAGGAGATGGGCTTCTTTAAGGACAAGCCGATGACCAAGAGCAAGGCGGACGAGGAGATGGCGCAGCAACAGATCGACGAGGGAGAAACGGAAGGGGTAGCAGTAGAAGGGCAAGCGGATGCCTCCCATGAGGACGAAAAGGGGCGCCGGCTGACGGAGGAGGAGAGACAAGAGGTTGTGGTCAAGACCAAGCAGAAATGGATGGGTATCTGGTAAACCTTGGGGCTCTAACTAGCCGTGTACAACGGGCTTTGTACATGCAAAGGTATTGTACAGTACAGTTCTGGGACGGGGCGGATCGGGAGGGAGGGTAGGCTGGCTGGTTATGGACGGCAAATGAAAATGTAAAAAGGGATCGCTTCCGTCACCCATTGTCCGCCCTTCCCTTCTCTCTCTGCCCTCTACTCGTTCAACTGCCCCCTTTCCCTAACCCAACTCCACCCCCTCCAAGGCATCAAACACCTCATCCACCACTCCACCCCGTTCAAGCGCCTTCTGCACCAGCGCCGCCATAACCGCTCTCTTCGCCCCGCCCCGGGGAGCCCTCCACACACCCTCAACGACCGCCTCCCCTTCGGCCACCGCGGTCCTGCCCTCGGTCGCCTTGCCATTGCCGTTGCCCGCAACGCCATACGCAGCGTTACTCGAGTTTGCCACGCCGGGCGGAGTGAGCCTCGAGGGCGGGTCGACGGTCCTGATGGACAGCAGCCGCAGGTTCCTCCCCTTCTTTTCTTTTACGTCCATGCTGTCGTCGCCGTCGCCGTCGTCATTTTCGTCAGACCGGGTGGAGGAGGTGACAGAAACCGCAAGCGCCGCGTCGGCAACGGCCAGTTCCTCCTTGGAGGGGTCGAAGAGTATGTTGTTTGCTACGGCCATGACGAGGAGGGTTATGGGTGGGCGGGTAGCGGGGGAGCGGGGTGCCGATTTGGCTGTGGGCGTGGCTGTCTGTTGGCGGGGGTAGAGATATGGGGCGGCGGCCCAGTCGTCGTCGAAAAAGGGATCTTCGTCGCCCTCGGATTTGAGACGCGGTAGCCGGGTTGAGAGCAGCGCTAAGTGGGTTGTTAGCGAGAGTAGGGGGAGAGGGTACGACAACGGCGGCGAGATGAGGATTATCTGGACGTTTGCAAGGACAGATTGTTAGTTGATAGAAGGCGATGCGGGGGGACTTTTCTTTTCTGCGGGCAAATGGCGTACGTCGAGATAGAGCTTCCAGTGAAACCGTCGGTTGATCCATAACCTTTTCACGAGCCCCCCATCAGCGAGCAGCGCTTCGCTCAGCATGGCGGCGAGGAAGGCGGTTGCTGAATCGTCGTCTCGTAGACCGGGGATCTCAACCGTCAGTTCTATCCAGTCAGACTCCCCCGTTCTTGTAATATCGTCCGTTTCCTCTTCCTCGCCGTCATCGCCGGCTCCCTCCACAAACACCGTCTCGTCGTCGTGTCGTGACCTTGTCTTCTCCACCTCGGCTTTCACTCCCACAATCGCCTCGGTGCCGTCGGCAAAACAGATACGCGCGCTACCATTGGTGCCGGGTAGGATGCCCGTCTCGGCAACGAGGGGCCGGAACTGGGTGGGCGTCCGGCCATCGGGCCGGATGGGCGGTGTTAGGGAGAGGGAGGAGTGCAGGTACGCTAATTCGGCCGGGGAAAGGAGGACGTGCTGTGCCGATGCCATACTTGGATGCAATTGGGGTTTCGGCGGATTGGTTGCTGCGAAGAACCGCGCCGTTGAAAGGGTTGAAGAGAGCTCCCTTGAAGAAGGGAGAGCTCTCTCGGCGGTTTGTTAGTGGGGTTGTCTGGGCTGCTGAAATTCCTGTATCATTGTATGGAAACTTTTATCATTGTATGGAAACTTTTACGATAAGGATGGATAACGATGCCAATACCACCCTAACCCTTATGTTTTCCAGCTTGATGCCCCCCTTGATCTGAAGACACTGCCCCCTCTGTTCCGTTCGCTTCGTTGACTGACATGGGAGTACGTATGTAAGGAGTCTCTTAGCTCTTCTAAAACCAAATTCATTCCGCACACATGTAGCTCCCCAAATATACGAACCAGCTCATACACAGAACACCAGAGACTATCCGTATATCACTACAGGTTAGGTATGCTAACGACCTACTAGCCAGCAAGGCTGTAGTACTTCTCCGTGTCTTTGACGCTCGGCTTGACCTCGCGCAGTGCCTTCTCCCAGTCCTCCATGGTAATGACGGGTTCCACGTCCTCATCCCCTCCCATCTTCTTGGTCAGATACGCCCTCTCCAAGCACGCCTGCGCGGCCGCCTGCATGAGGTTCCCTAGGTCGGCGCCTGAGAAGCCGTTGCAGCGCATGTCGCGCGCCACCTTCTCCAGATCCGCCTCTCTAGTGCCCTTAGTAGCCATGCTTCCGGTCTCTGCCATGTCCAGATCCATGCTGCTGCTGCCGGCGGCATTTTTCTTGGCGGCGGCGGTTCTGGCCCTAGCCCTCGTGACTGAATTTCTGTACAGCGTCTTGAGGATATCGACGCGGTCGTCGGCCGAAGGCAGGCCGACGTAGATACTCGTGCCGAGGCGGCCGGGCCGGCGGATGGCCTCGTCAATGATGTCCGGGCGGTTGGTGGCGCCGATGACGTAGATGCCGCTGCGGTCGCCGACGCCGTCGAGCTCGGTGAGCAGCGTGTTGACGACGCGGGCGCTGGCGTCGCTGAGCGAGTCGTCGCGCTTGGGCACGAGGGCGTCCATTTCGTCAAAGAAGAGGATGCACGGCGCCGAAGACTTGGCCCGCGCAAAGAGCTGCCGCACCGCCCGCTCCGACTCGCCCACGTACTTGTTGAGCAGCTCCGGGCCCTTGATGGAAATGAAGTTTGCTTTCGACTCGTTGGCAACGGCCTTGGCGACCAGCGTCTTGCCGCAGCCTGGCGGGCCCCAAAGTAGGATGCCAGCTGCAGGCTTGATGCCCACTCTCCTGAAGAGTTCGGGGTCTTTGATGGGGCCGATGATGGACATTTCGAGCTTCTTGCGAACGTCGTCGAGAGCGCCGACGTCGGACCAGGTCGTGTCCGGGATGGTGCTGAATCCTTCACGCTTCGAGGCCGGTTGGACGCGCGATACGGCGGTTTTGAATTGGGACATGGTGATGCGGCTCTCGCCCCATGAGGCCGTGCGGTGGTCTTCAAGGAGGAGCCAGTCGCGCTGCTTCTGGGTCGCGTTGGGAAGGAAGTCTGGCGGGCGCAGTTTCCGGGCATGGTCGATGAGCTGGGCGAGGTTTCCCCCGAAGCTCTCCGACACTGCTGCCTTGACCACGTACTGTAAGTCGCTGCCGACGTAACCGGGCGTCATTTTGGCCAGCTCCTTGAAGTTGACATCTTCATCTAGATTGAGGTCCCGCGACAAAGAGCGAAGGATCTCTTCGCGCGCCCGCTCACTGGGCATGCCCATGTCGATCTCGGCGCTGAAACGGCGCCGGATGGCTGGGTCTAAGAAGTCAGGCCGATTGGTGGCGGCGAGGACCACGACGTTCTTCCCCAGCGGCGTATTTTGCTTGATCCGGTCCATACCATTCATGATCTCAGCGACGATGCGGCTTTCCATGCCCTTGTTGGCACTTTCCCGCTTGCCCGCAATCGAGTCGATCTCATCGAAGAAGACGAGGCAAGGCGCGAGCCGGATGGCCTCGTCAAAGACGTCACGGATATTCTTCTCCGATTCACCCGAGGTGCCGCCAACCACTGACGGTGCAGATACCGGAATAAAGGCGGTGCCTACGCTGGCCGCAACGGCATGGGCGAGGGTGGTCTTTCCACAGCCCGAGGGTCCGTGGAGCAGAACACCGTTATCGTAGCGGTAGCCCATTTTTTCGCACGCCTCGCCTGCGCACAGCGGAAACCAAACCTCGTGCAGTAGCCTCTCGAGGGTGTCGTCGACACCCGCAATATCCAGGATGGAGACTTTGTTGGGAGGACTCCGGTCAACCTCTTTGAGCACGCCTTTCCTCTTCTTGGGCTTCGGTTCGCCATTAGCTTGCCTATCAGCTGTAAAAACAGGTGCGACACCACTGGCGGCGGTGGTGGTAGGGCCGGCGCCTGCTGCATTTGTTGTCAGCATCTCTGGTGCCGGGGGCGCCCCGGGCATCGTAGCCGGTGTAGCGACAGGCGTCGTAGTTCCGCTTGACATGGCGCCCTTATCAGACCCGAACCGCCAAGACTTGGCGATCTGGCGATTCAGCAGGTTGGAATCGCGCTCTGCCTTGGCCAGCCTCTCACGCTCCTTTTCTTGAGCCTCGAGCAAGTCGTCTGAGTCCTCCTCCTCATCGGCCACGGCCTGGTCTTTCCGCAGCGCCAGTACTCGCTCAATCGAGTCCTCAAGGGGCCGCTTCTTTTGCCGCGCCAAGCTTGAATTTGACCGTTTTATGCTCTCGTAGACCGAGCTCACCGTGAGACGGGGTTTGCGCCCGTCGTCCTGTCCTTCTTCCTCGAGCTTGAGCACGATCTGGTACACATCGCGGTCCAAACCCAGTCTCAGGTTCGGACGTCGCGACATGACGGGATTTTATGAGACATATGCTGATCTATAAACCGATCCCGCCGGCCAGGCGCCGTGTCGCATGAGCCGTCCAAAAGTCTAAGATTTATCCAGAACTCCAGGGAAGGAGCCTTGTGTGAAAGGAGTATCACATAATTAGGTGAAAATCTATCTAAGCGTTCATGCGAGGGAATTGTGGGCAACCCTGGGAGCTACCGCACGCTTAAGAGCATGTTATGCATGTACGAAGTAAGCCACCGTAATGTAATCTTAGGGTACTGCACCCGGGATACAAATGTTACCTAGACTCCTCGGGAGATTTTGATCAAGTCTCCTTTGATCCTGTGAAATGATGCTTCTTTAACATTCTTTCTGTATCTTTGAATCAATATAACGTTGGCATCATTCAGTATCTTAGCATCTTACTAAGAAGCTGGTTGTTATAGTTGTTGGTAGTATAGTACACCGAGGTCCTACATACGTTACAGTACAATACCCTTACACTAGTGCGGATACACTGCGGCAGGGGTCGAGGCACACAAAACAGTGACGGTTAAACGACTTATTTGTTGTCTGCTGAAGGTAGAGAACTTGAACTCGACTCATCAATCTTGCTCCTCTCATAACCTGGCTCATTGTCTCTCATCGCTTGTCGCTGTCTCTCTGAAAGGCTCGGCAGTTCGTAATCACAGCGCCTTCCCTCTTCCCCCAACGCCATTCCATAACAATGAATACCTAAATGTTAGTCACAAGCTATGTGCTCTCATCTCCTGACATGTATGTTAAACCTCCTTCCACAATACACCTTCCTGCTTAAAAGCTGAGCAAGAGCATGCGAAAGAAAGGGACACGAACTCAGACAAAGCCTGTTCCAGCCTTCTTGACAGGTTCACTTGTATGATACCTGATATGCGCCAACAACAGACCACCAGCCACCAACCAACCGAAAAGGTAGGAACCCGTGTGAAGAGTCTGGTATTGCTCTTATGCCTGCCCAGCCCAATCAACCGAGTCGAGAGGTCCTCGAACTGGGATGGAAGTTGTAGAGAAACAAGAAATAAGACGAACCAACGCCAGTGCCCTATGCTGCGATATGGCATGATATGCTATGAAGTTTCAGAATGAAGAAAGGCCCGGATAAAAAAAGTATGTATACTCGCAAGCCTCTTTCCTTTGCATGCAGCCATCCATTCCAGACCCACATAACGCCCCAAGTTGTACAACCCAAGTCAATAAAGCGGATGGTTTCAATTGATCAAAATTGTTTCGCGAAAAGACAAGAAAAAAAAGTAACTCCGCCTGTTAGCAGCCCAGTGCCAGGTGCGAGGTGCTAGTTCGGCCGCCGGTGATCGTCCATGGCCTTGATGCGCTTTTTCAGGAACTCAAACGAGGAGAAAAAGACCGCATTGACAGCGCATGACCGGCCCATTGACACGCCCAGGCCGCGGTACATGTTGCGCTGGAAGAAGGCAATCTTGACCGGCTCAACTTTCTGGCCCTTGGAATACATGAGTGAGTTGCGCTGATAGATGCTTTTTGCAGAGTCGACTGGGTCTGGGCAAAGACTTGAGTTAGCAAGACAAAATAGGGAGAAGGCAGCTTATATGACGAAGCAAACATCGGGGTCTTGGACGGGGAAGTGGGCTTACAGATTAGGGCCCACGACACGATACCACAGAGTCCGCCTGCCACCAGAACCGCCAATGGGTTGGAGTGAGTGCCATCACCGCCGAAGGTGGTTAGGAGCTGCTTGCTGCTTTCGTAGGTCATGAAATATGTCCCTGTCCCAAGGGTATCGCGTACTGCAGGAAGCGAATCGGTTACTTCGAGCTTTCCAACTGAGCAGAGCAGGGCTACTTACGAAGGTGTAGCCTGAACCCAGTATATAGCCCGCCGAACCCTCTATGCTTGACGATGTTCCCTAGTGTCTTCAACGTCCCCTTGTTCTGATAGCTCGCTGCAATTGCATGGCTTTCCGGTTTGGGGCAATTCTTCTTGTCCGCCAACAGAACGGAAACCTGAGCGCTGAGCTTTGTCAACTCGAACGGACCTGGTGACTGGAGTTAGTGCTCGGCTTGAGGATCACAAACTCCAAGTTCTCTGTGTTTTCTTTCCCGCATGACGCGTAAAATTCCCCGACTTACAAGCAATGACCGTAATGCAAGAGCCCGCCGTTGCGCCGGCTGCCCCGAACGTCGCTATTGTCCAGAGATTCGGGTATGTACCCCTCGAGCTGACATGACCCATTACGTCGAAGCCAAAGTTCCGCTTGACCCAATCGCAATAAACGTACTTTGATCTCTGGTAAATCGAGAACGACACGGTCCGCACGAGAGTGATGCTTGCCATGGGCGCCGTCACTCCTAGAGTAGGGGAGCCAAATGCCATCAGCCAATGTGACCAGTCGCATCCCGGGAATCCTGCTTCATCTTACCTCGAAAGAAACCCCTCAGTTTCTCCGTTTGATATGTGTGCTGTACACAGTCGCGAAAACCCGCATAGCGGTACGTTTGCATGCGAGTTTTGACGCTGTCAAGCGGGAACGTCGTCAGGGTGGACAGCACACTCGAGGCCGACGCAGCTACCTCGACCCGGTAGCGCTTAACCAGGCGCTGGTAACTCGATACGGCATTGGTGCCGCTGCTGTTGGTAGTCGCGGTACTTTCGGCGGCTGCTGCGGGAGCTGCTATAGCGAGGCGCGTATCTGGGCTGATGACGTCGCTGGAACTGCCATCGCCACTGGTGCGGTCCGAGCTCACGCCGTGCCTTCGTTGTTGCTGCTGCTGCTGCTGGCGGTCTTGCTGCGAAGAGGTTTGATATGGAGGCATCATCGGAAATGGAGCGTGACTGCAGTGGACTGAACCATCTTGTAGGAGGATGCTGCTGTGGGAGCGGTCGTCGGCGGCTGAGGACAAGAGCTCACTTGGCATGGCTCTTCGGTCTTAACACCCCTTCTTGGTATTTAACTTTTCCTTCTCCACTTGTTGATTTCGTCGTCTTTATCGAACGGCAGGCACCTCTCACGGAGCAGCCGTCAGCTAGCCGGGCCGATGATCTCGGGATTAACTCGAGACCAGAGTCCTCAGCAGCGCGGTCGCGAAAGGGCCTGTGCCAGCGGGCGACGGTCCATTAAGAACCCCCCGCTGGTTTGGTCGAAGGGATATACCCTTTCCGTCGTCAATCGGTTGCGGGTTCGGTTGCGGTGTTGACCGTACTCTCGAAAACGTGCAACGTCGGGTTGGGCAAAGGTTCAAAGGGTCGAAATGAGGGGTGGCGGGCGGAGGTGGATAAGAACGCCCCTACTACCCGACGCTCTGGGTTAGGTGACAATTGAATGGTCGGCAGAGGGGCTTATCGTCGAGTCGTCGTGCAACACGATGTACGGCTCAATACGGGTATCTGGGCTTAGATTGGTGACGTTGTGGTCTGATGGGTTGTGGTGCATAGCTTAGTTGCGGGGTTGCAACACAGAGGAGCTCGTTGGTTTGTTTGAGCTCAACGCCTCTCTCCACCACGATCGAGAGTCGAGCGGTTCAATGACCCTGCAGGCCCTCACTCTTTACATGCCTGAGCTTTTCGCGCGGGGCCGATCTTGCAGGTCTCTTGATTGGCACACTTCAAATTCTTTGAGTCTTCTTCGCAACCGAAGACTAGGAATCAACAAACCGTTGTGTTACCAGCAGCAAGCTGGGCAGTGTTGACAAGACAAACGGCCAAGGGGCCGAAGCTCACGGCTCCTGTTTCCCGTTATGGCATGTACAGTACGAGGTGCAGAGCTCTGCTGGACGGCCTGCCCTGACGATGGCTTCGTTCTGGGCCATGAGTTCGGCTGGGCAAACGTCATTGCTGCAGCATTGATAAGTTGAATGAGGGGAAGCTCTGCAAGCGCTATGCAATGCTGGATCTGCAAGCATCGTTAAAGGTGGCCTGGTATTTTATTGAATATATACATAAATACGACCCTAGTACTCGCGCCTTACTGCCTCCAGTCGGCCAGCCGGAATCTGTCAGACTTGCCTCATAACTGCATTTTCAAGATATAAAGTCTTGAGCAATTCCTTATTCAACATAGAGAGTACCGCATTGTGAACCGCCCAGTTTTTCACTCCAGGGTAATATGGATGCTGGTAATTACAGGACATCACCGCAGAGCGCGTGTATGCCGAGGGGTCCTTCCGCGGGCCGCGGCATGAGTGTGCGACAGTCAACGGCCCACCATCCTCCATCCTCCCGCCTATGAGAATCGGCATTCTCTCCGCACATCCGTAGATCCCATCGAGATGATCGGGCGACGGCAGGATTCTGAAATGCAAGTCTTGCCTGCCCATGCACAGTGCCAGCGGATCACATTTTCAATCTTGAGGCGAACCAAAACAGGATCTCGTTTGGTTATTTGGGTCGTTGTGACGATCAACTCCCTGTCTCAAAACGATATCGGTTCGGACGCGGGCGGAGCTCTTCCCGGGGCATGTCGAAATGCGGAGGCTACTGTACCAACTGTCCCGGTTCGCATGTGGAGCAAAGACCGAGACGGCCCCGATCATGGGTGCCGAGACCGATTGGCATCCGGCAGCCGGCTGGCGGCACCGTGCGAATTAACCTGATAGCGAGGTCGATATGTACTTCCGAGTCTTGATTGAGCTGTCATCTCAGACACAAGCCCATCGTGTCGTTGAGCATGGCAATCGTCCTCTCATAATGGTCAAACTCGGTGCCCTTGACTGGATCGACAGACCTTGTGGTGTATACATTAGCACACAGGGACAGGAGAAGGAGACAAATCAAGACACTCGAGCTCACTCTTTCTTCTTTTTCTTGGCCTGCGTCTGGTCCTTTGACATCTTGGACAGTAATTTCCAGGGCGTCTTGCGTGCCTCGCGCATCCTCTCCCAGTGCACGCGACACAGGTTCTTGAGGATCTTGTGCTCTAACCCGCGCTCCTGGGCTGCCGCGTTAAGGAACCAGACGGTTCTCCTGACTCTCTCTGCGTCAAAGGTCCCGTTGGGGTCGCGGAACCCTGTGCGCAGCTGTTCAATGACCGTTGACCGCGACGGCTGTGAGAACTGCACCGCGCGAAGGCTTGCCCGTAGGAGCTTTCTGTATGCATGAAGGAGTTCGAGCTTAGACATTTTGTGCAAGGAAGATGTCGGTTCAAAACAGTCCAGTTTGTGAGATGAAGATTTTGGACACAAGAAAGCTTTAAGACTTCTCTCGCACGGGCCATTTGAATCATAACTGCAGTACAGTACAAAGAACCAGGTCCATGTCTCTGATACTAGGTTGGATCACAGTGGCATAGTCAAATACTGAATAGACGCACAACACTTGGATCGGGCAGGTTTATATCAGAGAATTCTATATACCACTAGCAAAAAGCGTATATGGATACAGATTCTATATTAGCCCAAAATAACCCGGCAGACAGTAGCGCATGTGTTGCGCTCAACAGTCTCGCCGTTCAACGGTTGGATACCAAACCCAGAAGTAAGATGCAAAATGCGCTGTTCCCAAACCAGGGATGCTCTCATTCAGCGAAGCCACTGCCACACCCTGAATGAACACGCACCATCTATATGCAAGAACGTGACCACATAACACCCCGAAGCAAGCCGCGGCCGCAGTCGCACCAGCTGTAGCTGCAGCCAGCAGTCAGCAAAAGCTGGAGGATCTCTACTCTATATAGCCCCCCCAATCCCAAAACCACCACTCTAATCCTCGCGCTGGTCAAGTGGCGCGTACTGCGCGCCACTACTCGATCCGCTGGCCCGCCCACGGCCCATGATCCTCGAGATCCACCCACCGAACCCTCCCGCTTGGTGGGAACCGGATTTCCTAGCAGACCCGCTCTTCTTGCCGTCATCATCACCAATATCATCGGGAGGATCGATAGGCAGGCCGGGGATAGCCGCGCTGGCAGCAGACCCAAATCTCCTAGCAGCACTGTTGCCTTGGTTCCTGATATCGAGCGGGGGCACCGGTGACCCGGCACGTACGAGGGCATCCGACTCGGCGTGAATCGCCGGTGTGCCGGTCGCACCCGTGGCGTCCCCAAATAGGGCGTCCATGTCCTCGAGACGGACTCCGCAAGTTTCTGGGTATAGAAAGTACACTGTCGAGAGTTAGGAATGTGGATTGGACTGAAAGGAAAGCGTGGGAAGACTTACCAACGACGAAACTGACGGCGCACCAGAATGCGTGTACAAGGTACAGTCTCCAGTGGATTAAGTCTTGGAGGATTGGCGTCATCTCCCCCACCAGCCAGTTGAAAGCCCAGTTGGTGGCAGTCGACAGACTGGCGCCCTTGGAGCGGATCTTCAGGGGAAGAATTTCGGGTGGGTAAAGCCAGGGGACCGGGCCCCAAGAGTACCCGAAGGCGGCATTATAAATCACCACCATGATGACGACCATCTTGGGTGTGGATGCGACGTTGATGTACATGTAGTACGAAATCATCGAGAGTGAGATGACCATGGCAATGGCTCCTGACAGTAGAATCGGACGGCGACCCCATCGATCCACAATATACCAAGGCGGGATTGTTGACAAGAAGTACGTAATGCCGTTGATTCCGGCCATCAAGACGGCGTCGTGGCCATGCCAGCCAGCCGCCTCAAAAACTAAAGGGGCATAGTACGAAATGACGTTGATTCCGTTGAGCTGAGCGAGCGCCTGTGCCGACATGGCGATGAAG
This sequence comes from Canariomyces notabilis, assembly GCF_033297395.1. Taxonomy (NCBI): domain Eukaryota; kingdom Fungi; phylum Ascomycota; class Sordariomycetes; order Sordariales; family Chaetomiaceae; genus Canariomyces; species Canariomyces notabilis. The sequence continues at coordinate 614,815 of NW_027041838.1, read as the reverse complement.
ACGCGCCTGCTGTATCGTTTGAACATTTCGCTGTAAGTGCGCTCGCCTTCTTGGCGGGCCAGGAGGACATTCATCTTGATGTCGCGGAACTCTTCCCTAGACCGAGGATCGTGAATGTCACCGCCGCCATACAGATTAGCAATGACTACGATGCCTTCTTCGTCGTGGTCGTTATCGAGAAGCCACCTTGTATGGCATTAGCAACTAAGTAGCATCGGAAACGCAAAAGTACTCACCTCGGCGATTCCACGATAATCAAGCTCCCTAATCCAAGCAGGGCGCCCATGATGCACTGCATCAACAAGGGCAAGCGCCAGGAGAGGTTGCCGTCGATGAAGCCGCAAAAGTAGTCCACCCAAACCGAAGTAGTGTATCCAATGATGTTGCCCGAAAACTCAATGCAGGCAAGTTTCCCCCGGTAATGCGGGGGCGAGATCTCGGACTGGTAGACCGGAACAATGGTCGAGAGCATGCCCACACCCAAACCAGCCAGGATTCTGCCGACCATCATCATGACCATATTCAAGGCAAATGTTTGTAAGGCGCCGCCAACGAAGAAGATGCAGGAACCGTAGAGAATGGTCTTTCTCCGGCCGATAATGTCGCCGATCCTGCCTACCATGAGCGAAGAAATTAAGGCGCCAATCTCCAAGATAGCGACCATGGTCGCAATCTGAAAGTGTGACGGCTGGTCAAAATAGTCTTCAAAGTACTTTCCACTTGAGGCTGTCAGCGAATGCCGCAAGCAGAGTAGGAAGCTTGCAGACGTACGTTATGATGCCCGACATGACGCCCTGATCATATCCGAAAAGGAATACACCTAAGGATACAAATATTGAAGTGAAGTATCTGGAACTCATGTCAGTGTACACTCTCAAGATACAAGGTTGCCAGCGAGACCGACAGTAACGGCTTGCCCGTCAGGCCGTGGATGGAACTAGTGCCCCCCGCCATGATGGCGGCTATTAGGCGTTCAGCCTTGGAGACCTTTCGAGCGCCAACGTCGGGAATACGGATAGCTTCTTTGCTAACGGAGCCAGCGTTTCGAGACGGCGCCGGGCTGTTTCCCGACGATGATCCCCCTTGATACCGGACTTGTTTCTTGTAGCGAGGCTTCGGATGACGCTTGAAAATACTAGCTAGTAGGCGATCGTCTAGAGTCTCGTTCAGCCGATGGCGCAGCGGGTCCTCTTGGTCGAGCTGCTCGGCGATGTCACCAGTGTCGGTCCACGAGGATTCGTCGGAACCGTCTTCAGACGCAGAGTAGGCTGGCTCGTCGGCGGGGGAGCCGTGGCCGTGCGATGTAAGGAGCCAGGACGACTGCTGGCGGTGGTGCCGGAGGTCTCGCTCGTCGTGGGCGGGAAGTGTTCGGAGGGGTATGTTTGAGGGAAGACGGGTGGGATTCGGTGACGGAATTTTGAAGAAGATGGGGCTGTTTAGCAGCAGCCCTCGTCCGCAGCAGCAGAACCTAAGGTGCAGGTGCACGACGGAATCCGTGTGGGGAATCGGGGGGGCGTTGTCTGAAGTTGACTGGATCCGAGGCTAAGGAACTCATCGGGGGGCGGTCACGGGGGCAACCTAGCGGCAGCGTTGGCTCAGGACTCGGTTCGGCCGGTGATCGGTTGCTACAGGAATGTTGGAATTGGTCGAACTTGGTTGTTTGACGTCGATTCAAGACAGCCCGTTGTCCGCACGGCTAAGGCGAGAAGCCCCATGTCCGCCCTTCTGGCCGCCAAGCCGTCAGCCTGCTAAACGGGAGCATCCCTGTCTGCGTCGGCTTCTGCTGCCGTTGCCCGCCTTGCACAGTGCGCCAAGTAGTAGTCACAGTGACCTGACCATTCCTCTTCGTAAGAAAGCTTGGAGAACCGGAGAGCTCTGCGCAAATCGCAGCAGATCACTGCACGACTCGGCAAGACGGCACTGAAAACACTCAATCGTTGGTCCAGCACATTTGGATTCGCTATTATCTTCTGCTCCCCCCTTTTTCACACCTTTGTCGGAGTCCACGGGACAACTCAACCTATCACATGGACTCTTTTTTGGATTTCGCGGAGTGACCCAAGTCACAGGCACAACGACAAACCCACGACGTGAGATCAGACCAGACGAGGGGTCGGACGGCAACTTCTTGAAACGAACCTTTTGTATGGAAGTCGAACACAGATTTTCCTTTCCTCAAGTGGAGTCGACTTCTGGCCACCACCACCACCTCCTCCTCCTGAGGATTGCCACCTGAAAAGTCACTTTGTGAGTTCCTAGACCAGCATGTACGAGGAGTATCAACTTCAGAGTTGGGCATAAATCTGCCATCAAGCAATCCGACAACGGCTCCGGCTCGTTATCGCTAATTGCCCGGCCAAGCAAGGCTTCGATCTGCTGAGAACTTGAAGTACTGACTGGTTTACTTAGATAGCATCTCAACTCGAGACGTTTCAAGGACAGGCAGGGAAAACATTCAAGAATTCTGCTCAACAAGGTAACAAATCACTTACGCCGTCGTATGCCCACTTTTTGAGTGTCATCCTCGCCAATGCCACCACCTGGCTGTCTGTTAAGACTACAGGGTAATAAGACAAAACTCCTCTGTCAGCCGTTCACAAAGCGACAGCCTAGCCACCCGCGCCACCCTCAGGTTGGCAATCGCTCTCATACCAGCCGACGACGGACGTAGTCTATGTTTTTGTACGTGGATCCGTCCAAGCCCTCCAAGCCCTCAGGCGCATGCTGATGCTAGTTCTATTTAAATCCATAGTATCAATGTTACCGTGAGCTCGTGAGTTCTGAGCTCATGAGCCTTGTAGCGTCCTACCAGAAGGTACCTTGGACATTCCATTACACTCCTGTTCTGCAACAAGGCTCCTCCTCCAAAGTGTAGATCGTTACTATCTCATGATGATGTAGCCTGTTCGGCGTTAGGATCCTGGTATTTTCCTGCTATCTGGTAGATTCTCCCCCGAAAAGTCAAAGTAGCTGACGATGACTTGAGGTCGGCTACCTAGTAGCGATCCTGCAAGATCGGGATCTGGTGGCATCACCCGGAACAGGACCAGATCTCCTTGATCTGCATCGTGGATCTCGGTAGTGCCTGAATACTGAATATCTACAGATGTAGTGTACAGGTTGTAGAATAAGGCCTGTAGAAACCAAGCGGTTCCAACGACCAACATTCGTGCTATATGCGAGTGTAAACACCTGGGCGGCCATTACTGGAATAAAGGTTCCGAGAATTGCACAATCTCATGCCGGGCAGAGGAAAGAGAAGCGTCTCTTTACACCAGTAAAGGGCCCTGCCCGTGGGTTTTCAACTTATACGCTTACCTACCACGAGCCCACATACTCCCATCCGTTTGTGTAGCACCTGAAAGGCTGAAATCGAAAGCAAAGACTCGCAGGATCGGGTTGTCTGAGATTAACGAAAACGCGAGACCAGTAATTGATGTTCCCGAAGTATTGTATCGGTATTTCGGAGCAATGGTATTTACATTGGTTTGTTAATGATCTGGTGTCTGTTTGTTCGGCCCTTGCACGGGTAGTAGGATAAGACGGGACGTTGTACAGGACCTACAGTTTCAGCTCTCACACGAGCTATATTAGCGTTAAAGACCGTACACCTAACCAACGTTAGGAAGCCAAACCTCATGGTGCCAGACATCCATAGTTACTTACACAGTAGATAATAAGCGGCAGCTTACAGCAGCCAACGGACATTGAAAATGGCTTGCACATATCCGTAGTGTACTCCGTAATTCCTCCGTAGGCTGTCTCAGACTGTGCACGCTGGGCATGTAAGTATTGTACCTGACGTGGGTAGCGTAAGTTACCGTTTCATACACCTGGAAGGGTAGCATTTTCCTCCCAGCAAAGTAAGCCTTACCTGGCGACCAGCTCATCATGCATAAACGGCGTCATTCTGCATTCCCTCAATATCAGATGGCTTACCTGAAGTCTTATCCATCTGCACGTGTAGGACGCCCCGCTGCCAACAGCGCCGTCGCCGCAGTTCGCCGTATAGGTATACTTTGTAGATTGGACGTCCCTCGCGATCTGTATCTGTACTGTAAGTACGCTGCGTAATTCAATTCCAGCTCTGAGTGCTCGACTAGTGTAACTTCCTCCCTTTAATTTTCCCCCAGCGGCTGGTTTAAGGTAACGTCGGGAAATGGCCGGAAAAGTGGTTGGTTCCGAGTCCAACCGTCATTTCGCAAGAGGCTGGGCTTGGTTCCTGGATGGGGAAAAGGCCCCAGGGCTTCATCCAATCGTACGGCTGGGATCCGGCAACGGGGCATGTTCAGTGGGGCGGTGTCTTGCGTTCCTGCCGCAAGGTTGGCTTGAGGTGGCAGTTCCCCCAGCCTGCAAGCAAGCAGGCATTGAGTTTTATATTGCGGAGATCTGACGGCAGGCTGGGGCTGCTTCGCTTGCTTCTCCATCGTCAACCGCACCCCCATCATCGCATCCTGCCGCCCCGAAGGTAGGGACGATTGATCCAATCCTCCCTTCAAGAGCGCATTGCCCACGCGCGACTTCCAAGGAGGACTGCACGAACGAGAAAGAGGTGGGAATCGCATTGCGAAAGAGGAGGGTGCATTACTGGGCTAGCTGGGAGCTCATGAGACTCTGGGCACCGACTCGAAATTCTCCACCCGACACCGACATCTGTTTAACCCTCGACACTGCGCGTAACCTGATGGTCGCTTGGGAGCAATAGCAGACGACAGACGAAGGAAGACTGACTTGGAGTTCTGTGCGCGTATCGACGTCATATTACCCGCTTGTTCGAGGTATACAAACCGGCGTGAAAGGTATCACGGCCGCGCGGCTCAACCAACCCATCCACCCGAGTTAGCCTGGTTCCACAATACACAATGGGTTCAACAAAGTTCGGCAACTTCGATGTGAGCGCCATTCACTGGGGATTGGAAAGGCCGGGTCAAGCGATGCTGACAGAATCTCAATACAGGAGTTTTGTCGGGACACTACTCTCCCAATCTGCAATGTGAGTGCATCCGCAGCGGGAACTCGGTCGCCTCATCTCCACACAGAGTGCTCACCGGATTTCTGTCACAGCTCGTCTCGCCCACAGATGACCAGTCAGGACCATGGCTGGGCTGTGAGTTAAGGGGGATCCCATTGCCAGACGGAAGGTTCCTGGGCAATTTGGGTTGGTAGTCTTCTTGAAAACTTAGTGGGGGGTGTAGTAACTGACATACTCAGGATCCATCCTGCTTTGTGGAGCTGCAATCGCCGTTACCGCCCTTTTGCTACTCCGGTCGGAGAGAAAAAGGGCAGCTGTTGGGCGGAGGTTGGTGTCCCTGCTTTCCTGTCGTATGTCCTGCGCTCTAACGTTGTCGGCAGAGAGATGCAAGCATTCCTGCTCGGATACCTGATAATATCAATATGCGAAATCTTCTCCATAGGAGGATTTCCGTTGGACTCCAGAGCACGATTGGTAGGTGGACAATGGGACAAACGAGCATTTCCCCGCTGACTTGAGTCCCAGGCTTTCAGCGCCGTGCACATTGGTGCTATATCGGCAACCACATGGATGCTTTTTCTCAACGGCATTGTCGGCTACCAGCTCATGGATGATGGGACCCCACTATCTATTGGTCTGACCCTCGGCTCAGGTCTCGTGTTCCTCCTTGGAGTCGGATACATCGCCCTCGATACCGGATTCCAATTTACCGGATTTTGGAATTCAAGCTACGAGCTTCCTAACCGGAATATCGCGCTCTACGTTCTATACCTGCTGTTGCCGCTGCTTTGGCTTGTCTTATACCTTGCGCTAGAGACAGTCCTCGTCCTGAGAGTCCTGGGCGAGACTAGGCCGATGATTTACCTCGCCTCGGCGGCGGTCGCCTTCGCTGTGGGGCAGATCTTCAACTTTGTCGTCAGCCCTTACATCTGCAACGGCACCACTGGTCGGATCGACGGCTCACTGTTCCAGACCTTGTTCACCCTCGTGTCAGTAGTGCTTGTCTGGCTCTTCTGGTCCAGTATTACCGAGGATGATTGGCCCATGGACCAGGGCACTCCTTACCCTTAATTAAAGCTCGAGATACCCGCGCTCTAGCGCATTAAGGGGCACCAGGGGGGCTGGAGTTTAACGGCTGTGATTTCTATTACACTCTCTTTTGTTGATACCATTATATTCTTCTTCTCTTCTTCGGCAACGATTCACTTGCCGGATTGTCGGCGTCCAGTAATAAAGCAAAAGAACAACAGCTCCACAAAATGAAAACAAAGAAAGGGCGGATGTACTGGCTGGGGGCACTCGAACTCAAGCAGACATGGTTAAATCCACTTGGATGGATGAGCTGACACGATATATCGACAGCTGGCTTGTCTGATGAGTGGATTGAACGATGAGAAATCGGTGGTGCGGCTTAGGTGCAGGATGAGATGAGAGACGATTAGTTGTCGGTGATCCGGTACAAGGGGGAGGCGGTTTGGCACGTTGGATGTCAACAACAGTGTTTGATGGCATGTATCTGCCTGTATCGGGGGGATTGGAATCTAGCTTTAGCGTATACCCTGAGGAGATGATAGTGATGCCATAGCACATAAATAATGACTTGCTACGCATGCAGCTTTTTAGCCCGGTTCCTCTTCATATCGCGTTCATCATAAGAGCTGAAGAAGCAATACACTTTGGCTGATACTCGATATTGGATTATGGAGTAGACAGGTCAGTTACACATACATAGGTACATCGTCCGGTCTGCTCCCTGAAGCTACCCAAGTGCCATCCCACATTATCCGAGAAGGTTCAGTATCCAACCCAAGCTGCTCTTCAAGGAAAATAGCACAAAAATGTTAGACTGAAATAATAACCATCCTAGACTACGCCAGCTGCCGTATATAGGGCCTCCAGTCACAGGCCTTAACCCGTTTCCTGCACATACCCAATCCTGTGTTAACCGCCCCGCTGTCGCGGCTGAATCCCCAGCTTCCGTAGCTGCACGCGGGGCAAGACACCCGCCAAAATCAAAGCCTCCGCAAGGAGCACGCTCCACAGCCGGATCCCGAGCACCGCCCGGTTGTAGTCCGTGCCCACCGCGCTGGCGACCGTGGCTAAGAGCAGCAGCAGCACACCGTACCCGACATAGCGGTGGTATTTCCACAGCGCCTTGGCGCGGTCCAGGCCGCCCCAGACGCCTGGGACGGCCCAGATGGTCAGCCCGAACAGGTACTGCACGGCCAGCAGGGCGACGGTGGACACGCCCAGGTAGGCGTGCGCGCTGTGGAAGTGCGGGAGGCGGTTGACGTGCTTGTTGGTCTCGATGATGGCAGTGCCGGCCGCGAAAAGCATGAAGGAGAGTACGTGCAGAGCGGAATGGCCGCGCTGGCCGAGCAGCTTGGTCGTCGGCGTGTGAGTCGGCTGGAGAAGCAGGACGGCCTGGATGGCTGTGAAGATGCCGAGGGATTCTGTGGTGTAATAGGCGGGGCAAAAGCAGCCGGTGAAGTTAGTTTGAGTGGTCTATCTCTTGCGTTCTGCCTGGGTGATTTGGGACGGAATGGAAGGGATAGATGATTTCGGGAAATACCCACGTAGGAGGGGGTGCGGAGAGAATAGACGCAGCATCGGGTGCGTAAACACCGAGACCCAGATTATCACGGCCAGGATGATGGCGCCGAGTTGAGCTAGCCAGCCGGTTCCTGCATGGATGATGATCCGGGTTAGCCGGGCTAGTTATGCTAATGAGTGTGGCTTCTGGAGCTCACCAAGCCAGAGGTTCTTGATCATGGGCTCGTCGGGCTTCTGAATTGCGTCACCCGGTCTCCCTAGGAGAGGCTCGCTCTCCGTCGGGGCAGGTGCAGCGCCCTGCTCTGCGGGCTGCGGTGGCTCTCCAGATTCCATTGCTGTGCTACTGTTACGAGATACTCTCGATTGCTGAAAGATGTACTTCTGTCGTCCGTGAATCACTAGTTGTTTGAAATGATCGTCTACCGTTTGAGCTATCCTCGAGTCTCACACATTGAAGCTGCAGTAGGATGTGGCGGGGGGAAAGCCTGGACATAACAGGATTAGCTGCCTACCTACGGAGGTACCGTCCCATGTAAGCTTCCATACCTACAGGCAGTAATGTAGAGCAGGGACGCCGGCGCCGACAAATGCCTTGGCGATCAACCTCCCCTTTATCTATGAAATTAGTGAAAGTCTCGTCTCGACTCCTCACTGCTGCTGACGAATTTGGCTTCGGCAGTGTGCTTGTTTGCCCGGTCCATGTGCAATTGGCGGTGGTTGGACGGGATGGTCAATGTCGATGACGGCACCGAAACCGACAGAAGGCTTGGACCAGTAAGATCGGTCGCATTTCAACGCTCCAGTGTAGCGGGGTTATCTGCGCAACAAGGCCCGAGTCCGGTGGCTTGCTCCACTGCCGTGCCGGGCCAAACGTTCCACCTCGGTGAATCGGAGGTCACACGAGCATTTTGACTGTATGGAGTTCCCCGCGGCGCAGATGCTACAGAATGGATCCATGGAGCTGGCCTCCACTTCGAGGACCATGCCTTATCGGAGTTGGCTAACTAGGAACTATTTTTTGGGGTGCTCCTAACATGTTCTGCCCACTGCAACCGTCCCAACAAAGTGCGGTATCGGCACCTAGATAAGGTCATCTTGAAGTCTTCTTCTGCGTGAGTCGGTCCTCTTTGTTCCGTTGTTGGGAATTTGGGATCGTCATCTACTAGGCATTGGGTCTTGTTACATGTCCTCACCCATAATGGACGAGATCCAGTACAAGCTTGAGCATGTGAAGGTCACTCCTATCGCGGCCGACAATATCGACAAGACCTTCCGCTCCAGTTGTATTGGTTTGTTAGCCCGCGTATCACCCCAACGACGTTGTGCTCGTGCCTAACATGTGGTGTGAGCAGACCTCATCTCAGCGGCGCTGGGGGGCAAAGTCCTGGGATACTCGGACCAATGGTTCGCCGACGCCTCAAACCTCATAAACCCGGCCGCCCCTATCAGGCAGCCGGGCAAGATGGTGTACACAGGCGCCTGGTATGACGGCTGGGAAACGAGACGGCACAACGCTGAGCCGTTCGACTGGGTTGTGATTCGCCTGGGCGTGGCCTCTGGCACGGTCGAGGGCGTCGAAGTGGACACAGCTTTCTTCAACGGCAACCACGCGCCCGCCGTTTCGGTCGAAGGCTGCTTCAGCCAGGATGACGAGCAAGTTCTCTCCTGGAAGGGAGATCGTGGCGGTTGGGAAACCATCCTTGGTATCCAAGAATGCGGCCCATCCCAAAGATTTGGCTGGAAGCTGGACAGTCCGACGCGGAAGCAATATACCCATGTCCGTCTGAATATGTACCCCGATGGAGGCATCGCCAGGTTCCGTCTTTATGGGCATGCGGTGCCTGTTTTTCCAGAAGATAAGGAGGCTATCATCGACCTCGCTGCGGCTCAGAATGGAGGAGTAGCTGTCGCGTGCAGTGACCAGCATTTTGGCAGCAAAGATAACTTGATCCTACCAGGCCGCGGGAGGGACATGGGAGACGGATGGGAGACTGCTCGGTCTCGCACCAAAGGGCACTTCGACTGGGCCATTATCAGGCTTGGGGCGGCTGGGTTCATACAAAGTTTCATCGTTGACACAGCCCATTTCCGGGGTAACTATCCTCAGCAAGTGAGAATCGAGGCGATTGAGTGGAAGGGAGAGCGGGAACCAGAGGCCGATGCTGCGGATTGGATAGAGATGGCAGAGCCTGTCAAGTGCGGTCCGGATCAAGAGCACCCAGTCGAAAGCCGGGTCAAGGACAAGGCATTTACCCATGTCAAGCTCATCATGGTGCCAGATGGAGGAGTGAAAAGACTGAGAGTCTTTGCGAAGCGGGCTGTCTGACGGTGACCAGGGCAACTGAAACCGGGTTGGAGGCGGCGGGGCGGTTGGCAACTCTTCGTCCCAACATCAAACAAGGAAAGATGAGTTAGAACGTAGGGAGAGGCTATAAACGGAGACGGGGGAAGGAGCATCGGGTGTTGGGGTAGGCAATGATGGCAATCTGAACAACAAAAGTGCTGAAAATACCTCGGTCGATAATCATGAAATCAAGACATCAAATAGCCTAAGGTAGTCGCGCAATGAATGAACCCAGATAGGGGCAATATACACAACAAGCCAAAGAAACCACATCACCGTGGTAGAAACACCGCACGATGGCCGCAATTTATTCAAAGTCCAGCAATCCCTAGAGACCAACGCATTTTTGACAGAAGGGGTTCGTATGATACGTAGAATGGGAAGGAGACTTAGGAGAGCAGCGATCCGTAATGGATTACGGATAGTTACCGCATGTTATCTTATCAGTCATAATCGAATGCACAGACCATCTGGTGTGGGGTTGAGTTACTTACGAAAAGTACCTTAATCTGAGCAAGGCTGGCTCAAACATGCCTGAACAACCCCTCTAAATCAGGTTAAGGGGAAACGGCCAGGATAGCGTCGTTTCTCATCCCTTGGTCTTCACACGCCGCTGAGTTGATTCGTATGCACCTGTAGACGAGGGCGACGCCGTGCGGATCAATATATTAATGTTCCCCGAAATAGCCCTCATGCGCGCCTCCGCTTCCGGGAAAGCCCGCCCATGAACCGCCCTCGCCGGCCACGAATCGTCATCTTGGGCCATGGACCTCGGGGATTCTGATGGCGGCTTCGGCGCCAGGCCCCGAGATTCGCTCCAGAAGAAGCGGGATCTGCCCGCTGACCTGCCTCGATCCCTCGACGATAGGAGACATGTGCCGACCGATCTGGTGCCCGAGACCGAGCTGTACGATGGATGGCAGGGTTGGCCTCCCGCCCAATACTTTCCTTTCTTTCACTGTCGTACGGAGGCTGACCCTCCCTAGGACAATCTCAGTTCTTAACCTCGCCCATGCTGGCGAAGCCTCTATCGTTCAGCGATCTGGCTCTCAATGACCCCAATTACGACGAAGACCTTACCAAGGGCGGCCCAGACAGCGAAACCCGGCTGATGGAGATGCTCGCCGCTCAGGCTTCCCACGCCGCCAGTGCCGCCTTCGATGACGAAGATGCCGTCGCCGCTGACGGATCAAGGTCCGACGACGAAAAGCGGGATGTGCTGCAAAAGACCTTTATAATGGCTGCCAGCAACGGGAACCTCGAATCCGTCAACAAGATTCTGAACGGCAAGGCGAGGCAGTACGTTGACATCAATGCGCCCGACGACGAGGGCACGCCCGCCCTCATATATGCAAGCTGCTTTGTGAGTTGAGTGCTCGCGGGACCGCCTGGCCTGGCGCTAATGCCCAAGTTCAGGGCCACGAGTCAGTGGTGCAGGCTCTCATCAACGCCGGCGTTGACGTCAACAAGCAAGACCGCAACCACTGGAGCGCGCTTATGTGGGCAATGACAAACCGGCACAAAGGGATCGCTAAGTTGCTGTTGGACAACAATGCTTCCCCGGAAACGAAGACATCGTCGGGGAGGACGGCCTTCGATTTTGTCCCTCCGGATAGCGAGATGTCCTTCTATCTTAGCGGGTACGGCATCGGAACCGCCGGCACCGCTGACGACTTCTACAACCCGGGATTCACTCAGGATAAGTTTGAGGAGGAGCTCGCCGAGAATGAAATGCGGCGGCGCATGATGATGGAAAGTGCCCGTGACCTGGAAGTAGATCTCGGTAACGTGGGCATAGATGACCAGCCTGAGGTTCGTGTCCGTCGTCACCCCGCTCCCGCGATCCCATGCTGACTCCACTAGTCTCAGGATGAGTTTGAAGAAGAGCAGCAAGAGTTTGATTGGACCAGGTGTCTACATGACCAGATGTTCGTTTTCCAGGAAAACGAGCTGGAGCGCATTCTAGATATCGTCATAACGAACATGACGCCCCAGCGGTCGCCTTCTCAAAAACCGGTTCCCGCAAACATGATTTTCCTAGGAGCCAGATACGCGCATTACCATGCCAGCCGCGAATTGCTGGCCAACCTTCTCGTTACTGCCATGGAAAAGATCAATGATGTGGTGGGAAGACACCAGTGGGACATGACCATCCTGGCTTTCTGGATGTCCAACGCTACACTCTTACTGCACTATCTCAAGAAGGACGCCGAGCTCGTCGAGGCTACAACCGAGTTCCAAGCACAGCTTGCCGAACTGATCAACGAGATCTTCATACTGATAGTTCGGGACGCTGAGAGGCGCTTGGACAAAGTACTCGATGTGGCCATGCTTGACCACGAAACGATCCCAGGGTTTGAGGACATAACGTTCCAGAATGAATGGAAGCTCTTCAAGCGGAGGAAGGAGGTTAAAGAAGAACCTCTGGAAAAGCGGTTACGGCCGCCGTCGCCCAAGCAAAGAGCGAAGCCGTCGCCACGAAATGTGACGTCGCTCCTCTCGTCGACCCTCTTCGTCCTAGACCTCTACGACGTACACTCTGTCATCACGGCCCAGATTATCTCACAGCTGATATACTGGCTTGGCGCCGAGCTCTTCAACCGCATCATGTCAAATCGCAAGTATCTCGCCCGCACAAAGGCCATGCAAATTCGCATGAATATATCTACGCTCGAAGACTGGGCGCGCCAAAACAACCGACAGCCGGAGCACTACGAAAAGGGCGAGATGAAGTCGAGCGGCGAGAACACGGTGGACGCGGCCCGCCGACACCTGGCCCCCGTCATTCAGTTGCTCCAATGGCTGCAATGCTTCTCGTCGCTCGGTGCCGACGACCTCGAGGCCCTCGTCGGCACCCTCCAGCAGCTCCGCGCTCTCAGCCCCCAGCAGCTCATCCACGCCGCCACGCACTACCGACCCGAGGTGGGCGAGAAGGGCCTGCCCAAGAGTGCCATGAAGTACCTCGCCGCGATCCAGAAGGAGGTCGCCCTGCGACGCGAGAAGAATCGGGCCGCCGCTGCTGCTGCCGCCACCGCGGCCGCCTCCCCGCCTTCTACACCCGGCGGCAAGCATGTCGGGTCCAATGGACACGGGGCAGCTGGCGGGACGCCGGCCACGCCCAGGCCGGATGATGACGACGGCGACGAAGATGATCCCCCCGCCAACCTCCTCCTGGACCCGGCACTGATGCTGCCCTTCACCCTGCCGAGCGCCACGGACATGCTGGTCAGCTATGGAGCCGGGTTTGGCGGGGTAAACCGCGAGCGGGAAAGGAAGTATATCCCGACCATACCGCCCGAGTTCCTAGAGAAGATTGAGGCCGGGGCCGGCGCCAGAAAGGGCCCGCCGCTGTATGGAGAGAAGGACTGGGAGAATGAGGATGTCTGACGATGAACCTTGTCTTTGCCTCGTAGGAGGCAGGCAGGCAGACAGACCGGACGGACACATACATATCGGCCGGGTTGGCTGTGCTCGGGGCATTTGGAAGGGGGAAAGAGGAGGTGTAGGGAAGGAAAGCTGGGTCGTAAGGTGTGTCTGAAACGACTTACACGGGCTATGGGATGTATGGATATGTGATTGGACGGACTGTCGTCGTGGCATTCACATCTTGCTTAAAGCGCGACGAGAAAAGAAGCATGTTCAGAAGCAAATCGGTTTATTCGGAATCAGGATAGAAATGCCGTTTCAATTTCTGACCTTGATGACTATTGTAACAAGCACAGGTATGTACCTCTTTTGTTCCTCCTCTCCTTCACCGGGAAAGAAAAATTAGAGAATTGGGAAAGGAAAAAGAAGAAAAGTTCTCATGGGCCCTGATAGCCATGTTCATGGATTGACTGGCTCTCGTGGCTCATGCAAGCTGCAAGGGACGAGAACAGGTGGCACCGCGCGAATTGGTCAGTGTGACGCGGGGATGCATCTTGTTCTGTCAGTAAGCGTGTCGATGTGCGACAGCATGGCATAGAAGAAGGTACAAGATGCTGATCGCGATCTCCGGAGGGAGAAGCGATGAGGTGTACAAACGGTCACTGTTGAGGTTCAGGGGGGACAATGGAGTGGTTGGTCTGGAGGGTGCATGATCCCATTTCCCTTCTCTAGCACTCATCGTCAAGTAAGGTAGGTAAGGTAGGTTGGCGTGTTAACGCGTGGTTCGCTGGACTCTGTTTGCGAAATTTATTTTGTGCCTTGGCCGCTAGTGATTCTTCGCAATCTCTGTGCCCTGCGCTGATGATGGCGTGCATGCAAGACCTTCGTCCTTGCAGGGTGGGTTATCGTCAAGAATCATCACCGCTTACACCAAGAAGTTTGGTTTGCTCTTGAGTCCTGACGCCCGATTCAGACAGGGGTAAGATTGTACATACAATGTCGAACTGCGATTTGCCGTGGTTGTAGGCAGCCTGCCTTCTTTGGTAGGGATTTCTTTCCTATTCCTGATGTCCAGGAAGTAGCGGTAAGCTCTGCTCTCGGCCGACCACGGTGAGAGCTGTCTTGAGCTTGCTATGAAGGTCATGGCAGCCTTTTGGAAACAGGGTTCTCTTTACGCCTCGCCCCTCGGCGATGGGATGACGTTACCTTATGTACATACGTACAATGCTGTCATGTGTCAATCCTCACGGACCGAGACACCGCAAGCACCGCAAATTCCTGGATATCAAAAGCCCGATGCGGCAGCGCGGAAGCAGACAGCAGACCGCAGACAAGCTCACAGTTTCTGCCCATTGACCAGCTGCCCCATCCGTTGCCTAAAAAGGCCCGGGAATGAGGGATGGGAATGTGTTGGCTAAATTGCCGCCACGTCAAAGGCTCCAATCACTTGTCCTGGTCGGACCATGGCTTTCCGTTGGCAAAGAGTCATGCACAAAAAAGTACATACCTTCAACATCGGCGGGCATTGGGTGGAATAATGTCGTGCCTTGAAGTATAGTTCATCTTGGCAGCCGGTCACTGCTTCCTCCACGGTGGGAAGAAGTGGATGATAGCAGACTTGGAGGGAAGAACTGGTGAGAGTTTTGTCCTGGCTTGGAGGAGTGGGGTAACTACACCTTGCTCTCTGGATTATCCGGCTCGATCACATATGCAGAGGTCGCCTCTCCTCTCCGGACAAGGGAGCTCAAGACTAAAAAATCAAACCTTAAGAGTGAAAGCAACTTATACAGGTAATCCCGGTGAAATAGACGGGAGTGAGTGTAGGAGCAAGGCTCCGTTGGCTGTTGGCTGTTTAGGTGGTGCATGATGGTGGTGTAAGTGCTAACGCCGGAGGAGTCTCAGATGTAGTCATGTCGAGTCATACATGATGCACGAAGCAGGCACAGGCTCAGTAATGTTGTCTATCTCGTCACACGAACGGAATTCCCTTCTACTGAATTTATGAGCCAGATTGCTTCGCCGGAATGAGGCCATAATCCCATAACCTTGAGTTCAAGCTGCCATTGAGGACCTTGGAGATACTCGGACAGATAATGCGGGCCCACAGTGCCGGGGTTCAGCTGGAGGCCATATTGAGAGGTAACCCTACCGCTCCGGATGTGACAAGCCCCAAATCGCACTCAAAACCTATTCCCCAGCGATAGCAGCGATGCCGGCCCGCCTTGGTTTATTACATGCAGCTGGAGTTTGCCACCTTTCTAAGTGGTGAACGGTTTTTCCTAGTGTGCGGAGTAGCAAACGAGGAGGAGGGGGGAGGAAGGCCGTAGGTGGTTGACAGCTGCAGAACCCCTTCAGTGAGCTCAACGATATCACTGGACAATTGGATGGGCCCAGTGAAAGAAAAAGACTTCGAACCCGGGCCAGATCGGCAAGCGACTCTCTGAAAAAACGAGACTAGCTATTAGAAGTTATTTTCCGTTCTTGCCCTATTGGGCCTCACGTTCCAGAAGAAATGCTCCAATTGCCAGCACTTATGTAGCTGGCAAAGTACCTATGCGTGTGAGAACTAAAAGTTTCTACCCCCACGAGGTGATGCTTAAAGCTGTTCCTCCTGGTCTGCCGTCTTCCGTTTCTGACGAGCTTCATGCGCAACCTTACTTATGCTTTCTTCTCCCCGCATTAGCAAAAGCTTCCGTATGCGCTGGGAGGAACCTTGGAGCGGAAAAGCCTGACGTTTGCTGAGCCTGACGAAGCAGAAGTAGGTTGGACCCAGCACATACAGAGGACAGTTTTAAACTCGATGAGGTCGCGGCTTCTCTCTGTTGTTTAGTTTCCCCTTGTCCCTGTGTGTCCCCGTGTACTTCCTTCCTTCTAGTCCCGACTTTTTGGAAAGTGCCCTTGTGCCTAAAGTTACTAATCACGACGGATTTGGGAAAGAGCTGCAACATTGCAAGCACAGCATGGCGCCTCAGAAATTTGGCAGCATGCGCCACAAATCACGGCCAACGGCAATGCGGCTTGCTCCTTTCCGAGATGACGCTGGCTTGGTCGCACTGCGGTACGAGGAAACAAAGCAGGCAGAACCCCCGATCCCTATTCCTCCGCCACGGAACCCACGCCGGCTGCTGAACCGATCCCCGTCGACCACCACATCGCCCTCTCTCATTGTTGTCAATCCTCCGCCCATTCCCCCACCCCAGGAGGAGCACCCGCTCTTCCGGACCGGGGCCCTGCCGCAAATCGAGGAACGGAAGCGAGACTCAGGGGCCCCGACATCGTCTTCTGTCACGCTCCGTGAAGACGGCGCTGAGGATCCCCTTTACCAGAAGCTCCTGGCCGATATTGCCGATGCACCGTCATCATCTTCGGCAGACGAGCAAAGCCCCCAGTTGTCCCCGGCAATTGACAGCCCATTCGCACCTCCTCCCCTGAGACTTTCAATCTCGCATCGCACAGGGGAGTCAGCAAGCGAGGTTACCTCCCCAACGCAGCCGGATCCACAGGCGTCGCCGACGCCTCAGATCCCTCTGACCAGGAAGCTCAGCAAAACCTTCACCATCAAGTCGTCGAGCGGATCAAAACGGTTACGGAAAAAGATGCTTGGCGGCGATAAGGTTGCATCTCAAGATGCGCCTCCTGTCACGGAGCGGGGCTCGCCTAAGTCGCCGAAACGGCCCAAATCGCCCAAGTCGCTCAAGTCCCCGAAGTCCCCTGAGCTTCCCCCACACTCGACAGGGTTCCCCAGCCACGAGGGCGAACAGGATTCTGAACGTTCTGAATCCTTTGCGCCCATCACCACTCCCATTCCCGAAGATAGTTTATGGGACGAGTTGGGCAATCTCTCCTTCTCCACGAGGGGGAGTATCATGTTTGGCGGCAAGAGCAAATCCCCCTTCAATCTGCTGATGATGTCGACAACGACGACGCCCGCGCCGGGAACAGTCGCAGCCCCTGAAGAGCAGGCCGCGAGCACATCTCACGATTTGACGGACCCCAAGCCGGACACTGCGATAACAAACCATGCCGATGCGATCACTGAGAAACCCCGCGCCGCCGCCCATGTTGATTCACTGTCTGTGCCCAGCATTCGTGTCTCGTCGATAGACGTAGAGAGGGAATCACAAAAGGTGAGATCGCTCTATGAATCTGGCGATGACCTGATGTGGGAAGATGGGGCCCCTGTCTCGTTTGCCGAGCGTCTCGCGCCCACACAGGAAGTTCCATCAGAAGAGGAAGAAAACGTCGTGTACGGTTTTCCTATGACTTTCCGGCTTGCATGTGCTGGCTCGATGCTGACTCGTCACTCTTACAACCTAGATCATGTCGCCAGTCAGACCCTCCTTCAGGACCTCCTTCGACTCTACCGCCAGGCGATCATCTCACTTCGCTTACGCGGGCATTAGCCATTACGCCACGGTCGGCCAATTCCTTATCACCGCAACGAGATAGCCAGGTCAGGCGAGAATACGAGTGCGCGGGCGGCATCGAGGATTGGGAGGATCTAGAAGGCGCAAGTGTCGACCGTTATGGGTTCATAAGCAATAAGAGGCCGGTATCCAGAGCAGGGTCGGCAGCCGAGTTGAAATCATCGCAATTTGCCCCTAGGAGGAGGAATGTCTTGGTCAAGCGCCCGGTGACAGCCTACTCCTCGTCGGCGCCAGGAGGCGGCTTTATGCGCCCTCCAAGCAGGAAGGTTTCGGCGCGATCACTCAACACTTACACGTCTGAGTTGTCAACAGTCTCGCGGCGGTCAACTCGGTCGTCACTAAGGGCCGCTGCGAATCGACTACCGCACAACAGGGACCGTAGATGGATGGACGAGGCCGGAGAAATGCTGTCCCTACAAGCCGGTCTTACTGGCATCACCGACGACGACAAGACGGGCAAGACCATCGAAGCCCAAAAACGCAAGGAGGCGGAACGATCCGAGAAATGGAGGAAGATGGCCACTGTCGTCAAGGCCGAAAAAGGAGCCCAAAGTCTAGGCCAGGCACAGGGTCAAGGAATGAGCTACGAGTTTGACACAAAAAGCACGAAGTTGATCGAGCGCACCTGGAAAGGGATCCCTGACTGCTGGCGATCGGCAGCCTGGTATTCGTTTCTCGCGTCGAGCGCCAAGGCATGGAACAGCAGCGAAACAGACGAGCGGCTGATAGCCGAATTCAAAAGACTACAAAACGTAGCATCCCCAGATGACGTGCAGATTGATCTGGATGTGCCGAGGACTGTCAATGGACACATCATGTTTCGGAGAAGATATCGCGGCGGTCAGCGTCTGCTGTTCCGCGTACTTCACGCCATTTCACTCTACTTCCCCGAAACAGGCTATGTGCAGGGCATGGCGTCGTTGGCCGCCACGCTGCTGTGCTATTTTGACGAAGAACGATGCTTCGTCATGCTTGTGCGCCTGTGGAGGTATCGCGGACTTGAGTACCTGTATCAGCCCGAGTTTGCCGGGCTTATGGCAGCGCTGGAAGATCTGGAGACCCGGTGGCTGGCCGGCAAGGACGTAGCCAGCAAACTTGTAGGTTCCCCAACACCGGTTCCCGCCCATATCCTCCCGACTGACCTTGGAAAACAGAAGGAACTCTCCATTCCCGTAACCGCCTACGGCATTAGGTGGTACCTCACCCTGTTCAACCTCTCAATCCCCTTCCCAGCACAGCTCCGCGTGTGGGACGTGTTTATGCTCATGGGCGAATGTCCGCCCGACTTATCCGACTCGACGACCGAAGCAGAAAAGGAAAAGGGCAAGTCCAAGGAGGTAACCGGTGACAGCAACCTTGCGAGATCCCTCAAGGGTCTTGACATCCTGCACGCCACCAGCGCGGCCCTGATCCACGCCCTTAGGGACGTGCTGCTGGACTCAGACTTTGAGAACGCCATGAAGGCACTGACGGCTTGGATCCCCATCAAAGACGAGGACCTGTTGATGAAGGTCGCGAGGGCTGAGTGGCGGCGGCATCAGGGGAGAAGGGCTGCTAAGGATAAGGATAAAGACAAGTGATGGATTTGCCAACTAGGGACGCTCATTTGCAGCCTTTCCTTTGTTTTTGTCCCCGCGCTGAATTTCTCTAGTTCTTGATGGCAAGTGAGCCTTTATATGGCTCACCCGTGGAGGCTCGGGAGGGCGTTCGAGTGGGTTTTTGGGTTGACTGGCGGTGTTCATTTTCGGATCGGAGATTGTTGATACCCCTTACTCTATACCCGTTTCGCGATTTGGACGCAAGGAGAAGTTGGAATGGCGGCGGTCAGATCACTGCTCGTTTTCGACAAGCGACGGTCGAGTTGCGTTTGGGCTTTTGGATTGTTGAATTGGGAGATATATAGTTTGGTTAGCTAGTCTGTCTATGCATTCTTCCCCTTTGTCTTTTGTGGAGAGGATGATACTGAAGGAATCCCTTTCTGCTCTCAACCTAGGCCGAGCTCGTATTATGGAGGATGCCACTTGTTGCAGTATAGATTATGCTACATTTGCTAAACTCCCCAACTTGAAAACACACGACCTCCCCATACCGTCTTGTCTCCCAGCCCTCTTCTGCTATTGAGAATGACCTGATCTACAGTGCCAACGTTAAGCAGAGTCTTGTGAAGCTCGTCTCCGTACCCTTCTCCCTGCGTTCCCCGGAGATGGACGTTTGCGACAAATGGAAAGGTGTGCAAGAGGGTTTCGGTATGATAAATGGCCAGGGATGTGATGGCTCCTGATACCACGCGACATTCATCGACTAGGACTTCGCTCATGAGCCTCTATGAAGCTGATCAGTTTCCGTGCCCGGGGCAGCTGCTTCACCAGCGGCATCCATTCTTCATCACCCGGTCTTTGCACCCCATATGTCCTTCGCCACTCCCAAATATTGACCGACAGCAGAAACAACAGGGGAGTGGCTCATCTTGAGATAAACATCCCTAGACCCGCGCTCAGGGAAGCAGCAATACGCACCGTGTACCGATGTACTGTACCGGGAACTAGAGACTCCGGCCGTAGACACGGTGGTGTCTAAGCATTGCTACTCATCCGAAGTCATGACCATCTCGTGATACTATCTCCATCGGCCAGTCAGTTGATGTGTTACCCGCTATGTATGCGGTTCACGGGCACCAACCAGTCTCAGCTAAGTTCCGAATCAGGAGAGGCCGTGGAAGTAACTTATGTAGTCGCAACACATAGGATGATAGGCGGTAATGCACCGAACTTGTATGTAGATGATATCAACACACATCACCCTCCCATCTCACCATGCTCCGGAGCATTGCAGGTAATCGCTTGCTGATCATCCGCCCAACAGCGGCCGACAGTTTCTCCATGTATTATTGTATGTGCCATAACAATACATAAGGTACACAACAGAGCGTACAGTACATACAGCTTGGCCATCGAGTCCAAGTCAACAAGCCCCGAAACCTTACATACCTTACTTAGCCTCTCCCGCCTACTTGCCCACCTACCTAGCCCACCTACCATGCGTACTACACGTGTATCTGCTGTCCCAACAACAGCGCCACCACCGCATCCCTTTCCCCAAAGGTTTGTTTTCGCTCCCCCTTTTGGGGGAGTTGAGACGTCTAGTCTTACACTACACCCCTTGCGCGGCAGATGGGCCACATTGACGTTAGCTACGGCACAGGCAAGGGGGCACAGTCGTCTTCCCCCCTTGTTTGTCCAAAAGACCAACCGCACGTGTTTTCACATCCGTATCTGGGAGAAACGGTGTGTGTGTGTTACACCCCGCAGCGAGCCAGATGCGGTCAGACGGCTGAGCTTCCCTTCCTCTGCCTGGCATGCAACATACTGGTAGTATTGCACTTACGATACGGCAACAAACTTTGCCTTGTCTGTTTCTGTTTCGTCTGAGTGTGTTTGTAGGAGCTATATACGTATACAGTCTCTGCTTATCAATCTTGCTCCAATCTTGCTTCTGCTCCTTTCTCTCTGCAGATAGTTATGACATGCCGTCCCGCTGTGATCCGGGGTATGTGTTCGTACATTCGTAGTATGGACATATGTATGTGCGGTGCGTACTGTGCCACTGTAAGGGAACAACAAGTCAATCACCTGCCGATACGGATTGTGGCACGTAGACGTCAAGGCGCAATCAGCGGATGGAGAGAGAATGGGTATGAAGATATCATCAGCACAGCACGGACAGTGTGCTACAGGCGGCAAAAGCTCAACCAACGGAGTATGTATGTAGGAGAAAACCCAAAGGGAAAGAGCAACGTCCAGAGAGGGAAAAAAGCAAGACTACCAAGGTAGTTTCTAAAATAGCCGCGGATGTCAAACCACCCGAACAGGCAGGTAGGCGCTCACCCGCACCAGCTTTTGACTCGGCCGCCGTGAACCCGCGTCTAAGGACCCCTCTGACTAAGAATTCAGCCGCGATTTCCGGCTGGCCCGGCCGCGCGGGATGCGGATGAAGCGGGATGCTTAAGGATGCTGACGTTTGCTGGCCGGAACATGGCAGGTAAGCGCCGTGGGAACGGGATTGGGCGGGAGTTGGGGAGCAAGAATAGCCGACGTTCTACGACCCAGTACTACCTTACTTAGCCAAGCTCACCAAGTCTACCCAGAAGGAGTGAGAAAAGACAATGCAAAAGATGCAAACCGGAAAAGGGCGCCTAGTGAACGGAACGGACTCCGGCGTTCCTGCTCTCTTCCCAAAGCGGACAAGAGTTGTCTGACAAGCGCAGGGACACAGTGCACTGCAGCAGCGAGCGAACGTTAACGGCGGCAGCACAACACGAAGCTTGCCAGCTCTAGGCTCCTGCACAGCAACATCGAGACGCCAAGCGCGAAGCTGTCCGTTTTCGACCAAAAGAGAACGTTGTGTAGCACGACGTCCCGTGGTCTCCGGCTATCTCATCTCCTAGCCGAGACAATCTGACCAAGGATTAGCGGTTGACACAGATCATAAATACGTAGTAGACTATGCTTGAGGGAAGTCTTACCAGGCAACATGTTCGATACATGGAGCGCCTCGCTCTTGCTGTCCTCAGAATGCGCACAAAAGGAGCAAGTCCACCCATCACCTGCTTCGGGGTAGTATAACAACCCCCCCCCCCCCACCTCCCCCCAAAGTTTCATCGCCCACGTACTTCCGATAACACCAGTGCGGATACCACGCACTACGAAGGCACCTAGCATTTGCGTCTTCTCACCTAATAATCTAGAGAGCAACAATTCAATCAAATTTCTGCCACATTGGTACAATACAAAGCACCTGTTATAACATAATTAGCATCGAATAGAAAAAGGATGCTAGGCCAAGGGAGTTTACGGCTCGCCTAAAAGGCCCCTTCGGGTTCAATGGGGAAGCGCGTCTGCATCTTGGGGATGCGCGGGTGGGTTAATCGGACGGCACGGAAGAGCATCGCAGATCACCGTCGATCCCGAGCCGAGCAGCCGCCTTATGTCAAGATGAGCAATCAGCACCGGTTCAGAAACGGCACGGCCTCGATCCAGTGATATCTCAAAATATCATGCCGCGTAAACGCGTGCTGGAAGATCGTCAGATCCTGCCTGTAGAGACGATGTAGCCAGCTAGGTACGGAGAGCAGCATCCCACTTGCCCGGTGTCGCTTCTTGATCGCATCGTCGCAGCTGCGTCTAAGTCAGCCGGCCAGATACGGACAATCTTGATGCAATTGAAGGCCCGGTGTTCCCTTCAGCGCCGGTAGGCTAAACTCTAGCTGTTCTCCCGGCGTGTTGTATCACAGCATAAGGCGTCGAACTGGGGCACAGCTACACGGGCAATGATATCTAGCCGCAAGCGCAGTCTCGCCTGTTGAGCCAATCCGGACGACCGACTTGGCGACGGAATAGAAGGCTGTATTATAACGTTGAGCCGTATCATCCTCCGGCATTGCAACCGTCACCTCGGACGCCTGCCGTACGCACCTAGTCGGTTTCGACGCACAGAGACGGGACAGAAAAGAAGCATTCCCGCAAGCGGCTCAGGCTGCGCTTAGGTTTGATCAGGCGTTGGTAGAGCACCGAACAATGCAGCTTGCAGTGTCGCATTCGAGATTTTGCCGGAGGCGACGGCGGCTGGATGCGACTTCTTCAGCGTCGTATCACTCGTCCAAGGGCTCGGAGAATTCCGTCTCGCCTGCCTCCCCGGCTCTCCGCTGCAATAGCGACCCCGAGGGCTGTCTGTCGCTGGCGTTGAAGCGTTGCGACTGGCGTACACGTCGATCCATGTCGACGAACGCCTGCCGTCTTGCCAAGCCATGCTTGGGAGGAGCAAGAGTTGCAGGGAAAGGATCGCAGCCGTGCCCAGTAAGCACGCCATCAGGCTTCGGAGTGAAGGTTTGTTGTGGGGCGGGGACAAGCGGTTGCCGGTCCCGAACACCGGCTGGGCCGGCGGATCCCGCACGAAAGGAGCCGGATGTTGGGCTGGCGGCAATGAACACAGAATTCGCCGGTTATAACCTGGGGATACTGTTCATCCGTACACGTACAAGTAGGTAAGGTAGGTAGCCATCTTCCAAAGACCTCGGATTTAGGTATGTACTGTACCTTGGTTGAATGTGTGTGCACTGCTGGGACGCCCTCGTTCGCGGGCCGATGTGCTGTTCAGAGCTGAAGGTGCTTCTGTCCAAACAAATAGAAACCGGAAAGATATCTACAGTACCGTCCGTGCAGACGGAATCGGAAGTAGTTGCATGTTCGTACATACCTTACCTACCTACCGATCGTGTAGTGAGGTGTCGTGGAGTGAAAGCGCCGGTACAGTGCGAGTTCCCTAAAACGACCGTGGTCACGGACCACAATGTGGCCTTTTACACTGTATCCAAGCCATGTGCCATACGCTGTCGTGACTCTGCCCGCAAGCCGCCAGCAAAACGGGAAGGAAATCGCAGATTTCTAGGCCCTAGAAAGTAAGTCCATCTAGGCAATCGCAATTCAGTACATTCAAGTGCCTATATCTGGAATTTCGTGCTAAATTTTGAATGTTTAGCTGGTGTACTCCGGTGCATGTCGACCACGGTCGCTTTGTGGAGGGACCACGGTCGTTGTAGGGAACTCAGTGCAGTGGGTCTCTGCCCCGGCGCACGGTTCTTGAGTGTCGTCTCTCAACAATGATTTTCCCAAGTTCCAACGCCAAACCATTTTGGGCTTTGTACGGAGTACCCAGCCTGAAACAACGGGTTTGATTTCTGTGCAGCCCTATCAGTACATCTGTACGGAGGTACTCCGTACTGTTACCCGTAACTTTACTCCGTATAACCAACGTCATCCCCCTTTTGGTTGTTGTGCATCGTCACTTCCCTGATTCCATGATATGGATGCAGTGCATTAGCGAAGGCTAGAAACCGCTTGTTATAACTTCGCGGTGCCCCGGAGCCCAACGGTTGGGAGGTTGGACAAGCAAATGCGGTTTCCTTCAATGCAACCCGTCTGCAGGGTTGCCCACAGCGAATGATAAATTGCCCGAAGTCTACCTTCGTACATCGAGAATCGTCGATCGTGAGAACTTGGGCCTGGTGTGGGTGGGCGGCCGTTTGGTTCTCCTTCAAGTGAACTGTGTCTTCGCAGGTAGCCGGCACAGTTTATACTCTCGTTTGACTTGTCCTATCTTCTCTTCGCCTGCCTCTATTAGTAGTTACCTATGAGTCTCTACGCTGCAAGTTAGAGCACTATATGATGTATACAAGCAGAACATACAACGCCACTCTTTGGTGTAACTGCAGCTCGCTTAACCGGCACTTCGTACTGTACAATAAGCAGAGCTCTGAATTCGTCACTGTGATTTATCGATCAACAAGCGCGCGAGAAATGCCCAGCCTGCAAGCGCTTTGGCATGTTCCCGTTCTGGCGCATGATCGCATACCTACTACGAAGGCGCCTGCGCCGGGATGGGGAGTATGTACATACATACAGCACACACATATCTATTTGAAGTGCACATCACTTGCCTTTCTGGGTCGGGTCAGTTAGTTGATAGGGATGATACCTCCGTATTGGCCCAGCAGACGCAATGGGACTGAACGGGCGCTTGCGAGAGCGGGCTGACGACTAGACTCCACACAGTCCACAGTGGAGAATGCACAAATTGAGAAGGGGCTATGGAAGAGTTTGTGAAAGGAAGAGACGCTTCTCGATCTTGGACTGGTCCATCTCCACTCATCTAATATGTACTAACAATGCGCGGACTCTCATCTCTCTGATTGCGAGGAATGGGACGACAGAGGCGGGGTTTGGAATTGCAGGAGGTTCCTGGTGGAGTGCCTAGAGGTACGGAGCTTACCGATAGACCCACAAGTACGAAGTATCCGTACCTAGTGTACGGAGTATGTACATACGTTCGTACTTCGTATGAATACCACCTTACGTAGGTACCTAAGTCTCTGCAAGCTTTGCTAGCGGTGTAAAGAAAGGACGTTGACCAGGCAGCAAGCTCTATGTTCATAATATCTGTGTTACGAGATCTCTGCATTTGGCCGCAGGCCAGTCGTTTGTACGACTCCAAAAACCCGCTTTTGTCAACATCACAAGCGACAGGATCATTAACTACCTGTTGCAGGGTATCTTCGATCGCCGAGGCTAACTTGATGGAGCGGCACACGCTAACTGCATGGCCCGTGCTCTTTTCCGATCCAGATCAAGTGCTGGTGGTTCGGGAAGGCGAGCCTCAGTCGGGGAAAACTGACGTGGCTTGCTTCCAATCCAACCCTCTCCCATTCTGTGACAGCCGGTTTTCTCCCACCATACCCAACCAAGACATCTTCTGCAATTGGCCATGCCTGAGATGGAAGCATGCCGCCCATGTAGTCATCAAACCATCAAAAGAGGAAACCCAAGAAGCAGAGGGAAAGAAGTAAAATAAAGGCACTGATTAAAAGGACACATCTCGAAGAAATCTATCCTCTTCTGGTTTGACATGGTCAGCTTGGCAATTGGTGTAAATCTGAGCTTGACATCGTCCACAGTGCGGAATTGTCCCCTGACCGTTTTCCCTCCCAATCGTTCCTCAAAATTTGAGAACGTAACCTAGGTAGTAATACACACTTAATTGACGGATTAATACAGCTCGAATATACATTTGGCGAATATGTATGTAGTAGAAAAGAACAAAAGTGCCGCATCGGTGAAGAGACGGATAGGGAAGCAGTCCCGTAGCATGCTGGCGTGTTTGAGGCAGGACCAGGGAGGTGGTATCGACGAGGAGTTGAATTCTTGCGCGGCGCGACCTGGCCTTTTCTATCCCGGTACGTGTACTGTACATACACTGGTGTACATACAATACACACCCGGCGGATCACGGTTCCGCGTTGTGTTCCGGAGGGGTAAGTTGGGGCTTTGACATGGGAACACAGGGTGCCAGGGCCACGGCAAACCTTGCCATGTTGCCTTTCTCGCTTTTCGAGAAGCACAATGTCTCGCTTGGAAGACCCTTGCTCCATGCCCGCACCCTTGGCCCGGTTTTCGTGGCCATCCTGGGGATTACCGCAAAGGGAAGGGGGGCGTTGACGAGGCTGAAACATCGCTGGAAATTAAGGTTCAGTCAATATCTCCTGGTCTCGTGGCTGACGATCCTGGAACTCCACCACTGCGCATATTTTCCTCCGACAACCGGGGCGACGTCCGCCGCTCGCCTTCACCATAGTGCGATTGGTGATGCTGCTGCTGGTGTTGTTGTTGCAGATGGTGCTGCCGCGAAGGCCCTGGTGCCTGCGACGGGTGTGGGTTGTCTGACAGTAGTGATGACACCGAGTGGGCTCCAGTCCGCCCAAGTGGAGGCGGAGGTGCAAATGAAAGCGGCGCCTGTTGTACTTGGGGTTGGCTTGATGATGGAACCTGGCCGCTCTCCCGGGCAGAGCTCGCCCCGGTTCCCGCCCCTGGCATCGGCGACATTTCCCTTCCCGGACCTGAAGTCTCCCCCCGTCCTCGCCCGCTTGGTCGGTATGAGCCCAGGTCGCTGCGTTGCCGCGAGTGGCCTCTCCTGCGGCCCGGTGGCGGATTCGACAGCCCCGTGCTATGCGAGAAGGGCGGCGACCGAAGACGCTGTGATGAGCTTGGCGGAGGAACTGGCTGCTGCGGCCCTGTTGCTTTTCTCTTCCGTGGCGATTCCCCTAGTGCGTAAACGAGCCGGTTAGCCCGTGCCAGCGCCTCATGAACGCGATTTCACCTTGGACGAACCTGAGGGCGTGGCGGGCTGATCAGTGCTGCTCCGCCCTCCCGCCTGCGTCGTCGGCGGCTGCCAGTGGTGGAAGTAGATGGACGGCGACGGCTGTGGCTCCTGCTGTTGTTGTGACTGGGCAATTCCGGGGTGCTGGGCTGCCCCCGAAGCGCTCCCCGGCCCGCCGGGCACGTTCGTGTTCAGGTTTGGCAAGCTCGGCCCACCCGCATGCGGTCGCCCGCCCATCGTCCCTGGCATGCTCTGTCCCCTTGGCCTCGTGGGAGATCCTGGATAGCCTGACATGTATGCGCTGGGGGGCCCTTGCGCTGAGCCTGGCGTCGAGGGGACGCCGCTAGAGGTCGGGTACTGTCCGTACGTCTGGGCTTGCGAGTCTCGCCTCTGATGTTCTGGAGAGACGGGGCCCGGCGGCATCAACGCGGGCGGGTGTGGCTGCTGGGATTGCGACATCATGTACTGCTGCGCCCACTCCAGGGCTGCTGGCGGAAGGATTCCTCCGCCCATCCCCGCAAACACAACTGGCACCAGTGGCGGCGGGATCCCTCCCTGCAGAGAGGTTCTCAAGATCTCGTGCTCCACTCTCCTCTGTTCAAGGCGGTAGCTCTCCTGCCGGGTCCTTTCCTCCTCTTGCCGCCTCTTGTCTTCCTCTGCCTTGGCAACAAGCCATGCTTTCATCGACTCCTCATGCCACGACGGAGCCGTAGGAAGGGCGCCCAAACTATGGCTCTGCGAGGTCGGGGGTGGCGGAGCTGCCGGAGCTACTGACAAGCCTGGTGGCGCTGGGGGTTGCGAAAGTCCAGATCCGGGGGGCGGTTGAACTGGAGGCAGAGCCGCCGGCGGAGGCAAGTTGCGATGAGGTGCAGACATGAGCTGATCAGACGGACTGCTGCCCCCAGTGGTGATGAATAACGCCTTCTGGCCCGGATCCTGGTGTATCAAGGGGGGAGAAGGTCGAGATGTGCTCGGCGGCGTAGGTAGGTCATGGACAGGCCTGTAGCCGTACTGCACTGGCTTGTTGATGGTAAGCATCCTCGTCTGAGTGGAGGCAGCAGTGCGGACGAGGGAGAAGGGAGTAGAGGAACATGTGTAAGTCGCAGGGTCGGATTTTATATAAGGGGAAGAAAACGATGGCAGGGGGGGTTAGGGAGACAAGGGCCAGCAAGAGGTGGAAATAACCTTTATTGTAGAAAGGCAGAGCTGGATGTGGCGGCCAGCCTAGGTAGAGATGGTAACAGAGAAAGGTAGCAGGCGGGGCGTGTGGCATGAAACGTCCTAAGTACAGAGCCCACCTTCATCTGGCCATTGGCGCCGCAAAGAATATGTATGTACTTTGCTGAAGTAGGGGGGGGAAAAGGCGGGGATGGCTGATGCGATGAGCAAGCCAAGCCCAAGGTAGAAAAGCAACTACACTAGGTCGACTAGGTAGGTACTCTTCATCAAGGCGGAGCTAGTGTTGAGCGGGAGAGGCGAGGGGATCCTTGCTCCGTAAGGTAGCTCTTTCCCCGTCTCGATCTCCCTCGCCCTTCTGGGAACAAGTTGGGAAGCTGCGAGCCGTTCGGACGGTGTTTGCAGGTCCAGTCCAGCCAATATCTCGGGTTGGAGCGTCGAGCCACGGCGGGCCGCGAGTTACAAGCGGGAAGAACGACGACAATTTGTAGCTATTTCGCAAACCAGCCTGGTGGTTTCTGTTTTAGGCACGTAACCGAGCGGGAAACAATGTGGAGCAGGATTGGGTGTGTGCCCAGAGCTATTTCATTTGGGACCAGCGCGTATCAGAACAGATTGACGCAAGGGTATCGAGCAAGATGGACAAGGACTACCGAAGGGGTTGCCGGAAAACTCGAGACAGGCAACCCGGTGAACCCAGGACAGAGACGACGACTAAACGCTCAGGGCCAGTCGATTGGCGGCAGAGGTCCGCACCGAGGAGCCAGGTCGGGACGAGCTTGGCTTAGTACACTAGGACATCGAGATGGTGCATGGGAGCAGGGCCGGGAGCCAAGATACCAGGAGTCTGGGGAGGGAGAGGATTGGCAGGCCCATGGAACAAGATCTCATGGTATGGGGTAAGGCCGCCGTGGACCACGATCCGGGGCTTGGCCACTTTCCACAGTACATACATGCTCAGCGTCACCTTGACTCAGGCCGAGGAGGAGAGGTGCTCTGATGGAATGCCTGCCCTGCCCACACCACCGGAATTCAGGGAGTAGTGTGCTGTTACAAGGCTGGCTGGCTGGCCTGGGTGATCGCTGTGCAGAACGGAGGAAATTCGTCTGTTTTTAGCACGCGGTCCCGGGCCCCGGTCGATTTTCCCTACCAAGGTCGGTATGTATTGTATGTACCTGTATGTGTGTAGCCCCCCTTCTTGTTCCAAAGTCCAGGGGTGGGCTTGGACTGTGCGAGGAGCCTGGACTCGAGCAGGGTGCATTTTGGATCTGCCAAGATGACGAGGGTTGGCTGGCAAATGAGCGTGTGGAGGTGTGAGAATAACGGACCCTGCTCAATGGAGCTTAGGGTACGGATACATTAGAGAGAAGGATAATCCCCTAGATCAAAAGAACAGAGCGAAACCCCTCTGTTGCATACGTCGTTAGCATTCACCTTTGTTACTCACTTTCAGGTTGGTTGGCCAGAGACAGTTCCCCATACTTTCAGTAAGGGAGACAGATGCGCTCGCAGAGAGTAGGACTAGGCTTGCCCGGTTGGATCTCGTAGGCGGGTTCGAGAAACAGAGAATCGCAGAAGCGCAGAAACGCCATCTGATAAACGAATGCGGTAAACAAGGACATCAATAACAGTGGTTTCAGCAGCAAGTCAAGGCCGCAGATCTGATGTAACTGATTGGGGGACGCACGGAGGTACCACGGTCCTAGGCTCAAGGCCGTTTGGGTCCGGGTGCAGATGGGAGCGAGTTAACCGCGCAGTGTGGGTAGCTTAGGGTAAGTTGGCTGCAACACACGTCCCAAGTGACAACTAATGAGAGGACGCACCGCACCAGCCCCGGGAGTCTCAAATCATGAGGTGAGGTTGCTTATGGCGCGCCTTGAATGCGCAAACTGCCTGTACATAACCCTGGACCCCAAGAGCCATTGCGCTTCGGTATTGTCGAGGCATTAGGTACGGCGTCCGTATCTTACTCATGCTCGACGTTGCGTCCTAGATTGTGATACTTCAAGAGCAGCAAGTCATGGATAAATGCATCTTTAGAATGCACAGTACACACGGGGAGCCCTGGTCAACTACCGGGCCTGAGCGGGCGTAGTCGCGTGGGTACGAACTTCACCAGATATGCTGCAAAGAAACACACATTACCCAGTCGAGCCAGTTTTGGTAGCATAAGGTAGTGGCGAAGCGAGAATTGCAGTGGCATTGGCAACCTGTCGAGAAATAGGTGCCACCAGGCTGACTTGGTTCGTGGGGTCCAACCGGAGAAAGCAAGGGACCTACATACCTGGCTGATGACGGACATTCTCTGCATATGACAACTGATGAGCAAGCCAGGAGGATGCCGGCCGACAGATCACAAGAAAGGTCTTCGATTCGGAATGATGCCAATATGTATCGGTTAGTCGGTTACCTCGCTAACTATACCACCGTGATTTTAAAGACAGTAACGTCAACTGAGAGATGAGGATTTTGAGGTTCTGTTGAACCAGACCTGGTACGGAATGTATGAAGTAAGGGGTGTGGAAAACGGCCTTGAAGGTCCAGCCGGGATTTTAGGCACGGAGATACCCGCAAAGGGACACGTTCAGAAATTATCCACTACGCTAGCCACAAACAGCCAATCAAGGCGCGTGGTCGTTGACAACAGGTCAAGATGCAGCACGCGCCAACTCCAAAACACACAGGTGGTGGCAGGTGGTCTAAGAGGGTGGTCCGAGCGCCAACGCCGAACACTGCGCGCTTCAGGTCGCCTCAAGTCGGTTTCTCCTGGGCGGTAGGAACCACCTTACCGACCGTGAAGAAAGACTGAGTGTCAGTGGTCTGATTGTGTAGCAGTTTCTGCGCCAATTCACGGGAGACGACCTCTTTATGGAAACCCAGGTACCGAGGCGGACACCCTCACTAGCTGGTAGGTCCGACACAGATACACGCCGCGCAGCAACAAGGGTCGACGGAGAGAAAGGAGATCATGGCACGCATCCCGCTGCAGGCGGTCAAGCTGGGACGGGCAAGGTGCTTGCTTCTAGTAGGCTTCTAGCTGCCTAGGGACTTGTACCTCAATGGTCGATGTAAGGTAAGGTACAATACCTACGTTTGCCCCTTCCCTCGGCGCCTTGTCTACGCTGCCGGATGGCCGCCTTAGCACTTTCCCTCTCAATCTGACCTGAATTTCACAGGAGTGTACTTCTGCTTTGCAATGCTTTTCAGTGCATCCTCGTATTAGGATGCCAGTTGAGGATCCCAGACTTCCCTCACCGACCGCCCAAGATCACGGGCGTGTAAGGTACATCCCTACTAGGTCAGGTATGCAAGGCAGTAGCACAAGGTAAGGTAGCGTTGAGCGCTAAGTTGAGGTTTCCATCTTTCTTGGTTGTTACTCCAACTGTTGCTGAGAAACCGCATGCTTAACGGTTCTCTACAGATCCGAGGTCCTGCAGAACTGGACCCGGTTCTTTGAGTCGACCTGCAGACGTGTAGCCCCAGAGCCAACAATAGACAGCACAGCACACTAAGCCTGCTACGATGCCGACGCGCGATGAATGTTGCTCAACAAATCGGGCCCGGTTTTGTTTCACTCCGACAAACTCCATACTCTC
The DNA here is from genome assembly GCF_033297395.1 of Canariomyces notabilis. Taxonomy (NCBI): domain Eukaryota; kingdom Fungi; phylum Ascomycota; class Sordariomycetes; order Sordariales; family Chaetomiaceae; genus Canariomyces; species Canariomyces notabilis. The sequence goes on along the minus strand of NW_027041838.1, from coordinate 582,676 downwards.
GGCCTACTTTTGGTTCTGTCGTGTCTCATCAACTCATCATGAGGCAAAGACTACACACCGTGTTCTGCGCTCCGGAACCGCCATTGATGGGTCCTGGCCCGTTTCATCAACCTCTTTCTCGGTCTTGCAACACCCCGACTAGGGCAAGATGAGTCTCAACACCCTGCAGGCACGGGAAGATGACCGAGTTTTGCTGCTCGGATGCTGCAGAATGCCGACCGATGCTGCCACCTGCAGTCGCCTGTTAGCTATGGTCTGCGCAGAGTCCCAACGCACCCGATACTCCTTCAGCAAGGCATCTCTTGTTCTTACTTGCACGGCATATGCAACTCTGCATACATACGGCGCGTGCTGAAGGGGACTGTATTGGGTCCCTCACCTAGCAGTTGTCTATGTGCGGCACGGCGAGGAATACGCGAATCAAGCTGTGCTTTCGCTGTAGCGGATGCTGCTCACACTAGGTCAAAATCACCAGAACATGCCGGCCGCACGCCTTAAGGATCTAGATGGCTTGATCTGAGTTTACGCACAATCCGTCAATGCCTCCTCTCCGACAACTCCGACTGTGTCCCAGAGAGCCAGCTTGAAAGCTGTTGGAACAGATGACCAACGGCGCCGAGTATACCTTGACGCCGCGGGACGGAAGCTACTTCATCTTCGGACACCCCTCCGAGGCATGAAGACTGAAGCAGACTTCAGCTGCCGAGTAAAACAGACTACTTCAACTCGCAGGGCACCATCGTCACAAGCGCTACGGCTATACCCAAACGAAACTGCGTTGTTACTCGGTCGGGATATTTTGAGCATGCGCACTCTGTCCAAGGCAGAAAATGGGCGCGAGAAGTTTATTGCGTTGCTTAAGACGCAAATGAAGGCATGTCAGGCCCGCGGTCGTCCGTCTTTTGCGGTCAAACAGTACCTTCACGCGCCATCTCCACGCCTCTGTACCCAAGAGTCTACATAAACCTGCCCTTGACAGATTTTTGTCAAGATTCTCTGGAATAACAGCGCGACAAGAGAAAAGTTGGCCCCCCAATTGCCGATCCACCGCTGGGGGTCAGTGAGAAACTACAAATGAGTAGGCTGATCTATTCGTTATAGTTACGTCTTTATGTCTAAAGGACACGCAACACGTACGGTCAGTTATTGAAGGACATGGAAATGATATCCTGGCAGCCCGGTAGACCTTGGGGCCTCGCGCAATCATCTTGGCCGTTACTCAGTGCACCGTAGCCTCGGTCAGCACCCTTTTCTGGACTCCGCGTGGGAATCTGTACATGTGGCGCTTCCACGCCGGCTCAGGACCCTTGCTTCGACCTGGGTCACTGATGGAAGAGCAATCTGAAACACTACCAACTCTTACTTGGTAATATTGCGACCGCGGAAGGAGGACGGCTCGTTTGAAGCCATGTCACACTACATGCACGCCGTTTCTGGCCGGATTTCGCACCCCTGTACGCAGTAGCTCAGACTCTTGTACGGGCCGACATTGAAGACACTTGCCGCTTGGCGCCCCGGGACAGCGAGCCCGGAGAGAGCGCCGGCCACGGACGGATGGCCTCCCCCCCCCCCCCCCCCCCCCCGAAAAACCTCCCATCGAGTAGCCCCAGTATCTCGCAGACCGGGGACGGTCGAATATGTATTGAGTACGTGTCATGGTTCAACGAGCTTCACCATAGCTTTGGCTGTCCTTCCCCGAACCGGCTTGTCGGAGTCACATACTTTGTTATACGGCTATCGTGTTCCTTTGGGCTGTGCAGGTTCTGCTTTCATCGGCCCAATGGCAACAATACGGAATAGGACAAGCCAAGGAGGAAGGGTGAAGATCATTCCGCCGGCGAGATATTGTCTTTCACTGGCAACATTGGCCAGGTGGGTCGAGCCAATTTGGAGACGCAATACTAGGTCAAAGTGATTGGAGATCTAAGGGTATCGTAACTCCTACAGCGGCACATTTGCCCTCGAACAGGATTGGAGTCCGATTAAGACTTAAGCTGACCCAGACCCCGATGAGGCTCACAGGGTGCGCGATTGTGGCACACAACACCGACGCAGTGGAACGATCCATCCCTACTTGCGGGTGCGCTTGTTGGACACGGGGCTGTGCCTCGTACAGCCCTTTCAAGAAGCAGGATACAGGCACCGACGATGGGATGTACTTTACCACAAGCTCTGGCAATGGTTTCTGGCTCTCGCAGCGGTGCCTACATAGTCAGAATCCCACGGAATCAGCTGAGCGTGAGATATCATCCGGTGGAGAGAAACAACAGCCGGCCGGTCGGATTTCCGATGAACAGAGACGCGTATGCAGCATAAATCAGGCGATGGATGTCATGGTCGATGATCAAGGCTGAACGCCACTGGTTCCAGAGGCCCGAGAACTGCATATGGACTTTGGCTTACGCCCCAAGCTGTCCGCCCTGGCAACCACCTCTCCTCGTGTTCACGGTTACTTGCCTGCGGGATGTGACATGGGAGGATGCAAGAGTCACTTCTTGAACCTAGGATATCGGGCGACTCCTTCACCGCTACAAGGCTGTTTTAACTCGTTGGAAAACAGGGTACCAAAACCGCTGCCAAGTTTCCTGTGTCCCAATTTTGGGAGACTGTCGACTGTTGGTGAGAGTGAGGTAAGAAAAAGCCCCTGTTATCGAGTTTTGAGTATATTGCGAGCCGCAAACCCACTCAAGTTGTCTTATTCACACGTCCCTCGATTTCATGTTACATCGGTTGCACGGTCCGTGTCTTGATCAGTTCTGAGATGTACTGCATTCTCCTTCAGGGGCTAACGTCTGTTCCCGATACCATAGATTTCAGATGTCTGGAACCGACTGCGGCGCGGGATTAACAGACTTGTTCGAAAAGACCGACGAATGTTGCAAATTCATTGGTAGAGTGATGGGGGCCATGACGACGGAAGACGACGGCGATGGCGATAGCCCTCCCGCAAAGACATCTTGGCTGGTTTTTATGGCTTGGCGCTTCCGGTGTTCTGTATGTGTGGACATACATACCAGACTCAAATGGAAGATACAAACGGCGGGCTGCAGGACAAGGAAACACTGGTGGGGGCACCCGAATGCCATTGTTTCCGGCGATGTTCAACGGTTATCGTTGTCGAACTTGGACAGCCTCCCGGTCAATCGACCATAGCCCGATTTACGCAGCGCGCTGACTTGTCTAGTCTCCTAAGCGTACGGCAGTTCCAGGATTTAGCGGAAACCGTCGCAACGGCAATACTTGACACGCGTCCTGTGCACCGCGGCGGGTGGCTGCCGGAGCGAAAGAGTGGCGATCACCGTCGGAGAGACCTGCGTGGCCCAAGAGCTTCCTTCGATCGGGTTCTACGTTTCTGATGGATCTCGGTATAGATTAAAAAAACAAGGATGCATACCAGTCGCGGCAATGCCTCGGTCGTGCCTTCTCACCGCTTACGCGTAGCTAGGGTGCCGTATTGTACAATACATAGCTATCGTGCTTCCTCATCCCGCGCGAAACGACAGTCAAGAAGAGGCCGAAAGTGGAGTTTGAGGTTGCACAACACACAATTTATACGGGGTGAGCCGCATTTCAAGAATGCAATGGTCGCAGTCGGACCTGTCCGACAATCTCATTCACTTGAGCGGACAGGATCGGGAGCCGCTTGATCTGGGCTACGAATCATCCGCCAGGGCAGTATTCAATCTCCAAAGCCCAGCAACGTAACTGGCCTAAAAGTCGGTTTGAGAGAGTTATAATGGCCCAATCAATGTCTTGGATAGCTGCCACTCCCGCCATTGGTAACGTCATCGGCCTCGTCTATTCGTTGTTCCACCGAGAAGCGCTCCTCCTTCGGCCGGGGCGCCCCGAGAGCTGCATGTCAAATCGGATCGTATGTGCATCTGTATGGATGGGGACTACGCCAAAAACTCTTGATAGCCGATGGGAAGATGGAGACGTGGCAACTGCATCTTGCAGGCCGTATAGGACTGTCTGTGTAAGAAAGGTGCTCCTTTTTTTGATGTAATCACACCCGTTTATCACCGCGAAATGACCATATCCAGCGAAAGCAGTCGGCAAACTTTGCCTCCGTCTTCCGTGCTCTCGCTCGCAGATCGATTAGACTCTTGAGTTTTTTTGGCCATGCTCATCTGTGGTAGATGGCCAAATTCCAATACTATACTCTATGTTGGGGGTTAGTGTGGTACTTGGCTTAGCAAGGAAGCTTCGACAATGAAGAGTAACAAGAGACAGCTAGTGCTTCCTCACACTCCCCCTTTCCATGCCAACTCAGCATCTCAGCATCTACATACAATGGGCTTCTTGCTTCTGGCAGTAGTGCATCTGTCGGTTGAAGCTTGTGATCACAGGAGAGGGTGTCATGGGAGTTCGAGCCCCGGGGAAGGCAGTAAGCCAGCGAAGTCCAGTCAGGCATCACACGGTACTTACGGACAGATCGTGATCTCTGTGGTGTCGTTGCGGCTTGGTACAGCTGCCGACTTGGAGAGGAAATGAGATGTAACTTAACAAATGTCAATTCAATCCCTCTCCTGCTCCCGTTGACTTTGATATCCTGATATGCTATGCTGCCCTCGTGCCTTGTATCCAACAGTTCACCTTAGTGGTAGCTGGCTGACTGACTAACTAACCGACTATCTTACACGATATTACACGATAAAAGAAAACATTGCGATGGTAACCTGCCGTTGAGAGACCACGAACCTATGTAGGACAAGAGAGAGAAGCAAACGACACGAGAACGCAAGACGCCTACATATGCGGAATGGAAGCCACCCAAAACAAAATCCATAACGTCAAAATGGGATACCAGGCAGTAGTCGTGACGAACACCATGCTAAAGCCAAAAGAAACGGGTTGCGGGAAGAGGAGAGGAGGAAAGGGCAATTCAATGTCCATTCCAAAAATGACTCCATCCGCCGTTCTTGTGCGATTCCCATCCAGCCATCTCAAAGCAAGAATCGTAAATGGGTAACTAGGTAAGCGGAGTATCTACCAAGTTTACGTTGCGGTGATTAATATCAGATCCTGCCACGATGTGCGCCTGTATTATGTACCACATCCAGCCTTTTTTGCAGCCTCCTTTTTCTCATTAAGCACTGAATCCTCCCCTTCACAAATCACAATTCATACAACAACAACCCAGAACATGGGGTCGCCCAAAGTTCGTTGTCCTTAGAAAAACTTTGATAGCGCCCTGCTCAGGTCGATGAAGTCGACCGGCTTGGTGACGTAATCGTTGAAGCCCGCCTCGACGCACTTCTCCTGAACGTCCGACATGACGTTGGCCGAGAGGGCGATGATGGGCAGGGAGCCGAACCCTCCCTGAGCCTCCCACGCCCTAATCTCTCGACAGGCCTGGTAGCCGTCCTTGCGCGGCATGTGGAGATCGCACTGGAAGAGAGAGAAACAGAAGTCAGCAAGGAAAATAAGGAAAAAAAGGGGAGAAAAAAGGAGATAGAAAAAGGAAATCGAAAGCGAGAGGAAAGCGCATACCAAGATTAACGAGTAATACCCCCACCCCCGCTCAAAGACCATATCGGTGCACTCAACCCCGTCAGCCGCGAGCTCCACCTCGACGCCCACTCTGCGCAGGTACTTTTGCAGGACCTTCTGGTTGACGGGGTTGTCCTCGACCAGAAGGACCTTGTATCCTTTGCCGGCGAGGCGCTTCTCCATGTCGGCGTAGCTCTGGCGCTGGTCCTCGACCAGCCTTTGGGCCGTGGACCGGTTGTGGTCGATGCTCTGGTCGCGCTCCTTGCCCGGGTCAAATATGACGGCGAAGCGCGACGGCTTGACGGGCTTGTAAATGTACGTGACCTTGTGCTCCGAGAGTATCTCCTCGTATTTCGTGCCGGCCACGGCCTTGGACACGGCCTGCCGCTGCACCGAGTCCGACAGAATCAGCATCGTCGTCGTCTTGCCCACGGTCGTCGAGTAACTCGTCATGAGCTTGTCCATGAGGCTGATGATCTCCTCCGGGGACGGGAGGTTGACGACGATGTGCGTGAAGCGGACGGCGTCCTCGCCGTCGAGGTAGGCATTCGCTTCCTGCACCGAGGCGACGGCCGTAATCTGATGGGGGATGTGCTTGGGAAGAGTCATCTCAATATGCTTGGTTGTGGCTTCCCGGCTGTGTTTTTGTGGGCAGATGATTAGGATCGAGTACATGGGCGGGGGCACCGGGGTAGGAGTCTGTCCGTTGCTGCTGGAGGGCAGCGTCCCAGGCAACATTTTGTTGGGACGCATCTCGAGCTTCATTTGAGACAAGTCTTGTCCGCTTGCGCGCGCCGCCTGGCTGAAGCGGACAAGTCCGGCGCTCACCGTCGACTCAGACGATCGGTCCGTCGCGCGCGTGTGGCTGGAGGAGGCTGATTGCTCCGAGCTGACGCTAGAGAGCGTAGCTGGGGATCTGAACTCATGGTCCGTGGTTGAGGGACTCTCGGAAGCCACAGGATGGTATCCAGGAACAGGAGGACACTCCATGGGGCTAATAGGCGTTTCTCGCACCAAGCCAGGAGTCGGCTGAGCAGCAGCCGAGTCATCCGGGCGGTCGTGCACTGTTGGAAGGCCAAATTTGGCCGTGAAGGTGAATGTCGAGCCTTTACCCAGGACAGCGGTCCCTTCCATCTTACCTCCGTGGAGCTCGACCAGCTGGCGTGAAATGACCAAGCCCAGCCCACTGCCACCATGCTGCCGGGTACTGCTCCCATCGATCTGGCTAAACGGTTTGAAGATCAGCTCGGCCTCTGCCTTGGTGAAACCTCTACCCGTGTCGATAATGGAGAACTCCAGCATGATTTCATCCGGTCGGAGTGCCACGTCCTTGGGTGTAATAACCTTGCACCTGCTGAATACCTCGCCCTGGTTTGTGAATTTGATGGCGTTGCCAATGACGTTGAGCAGCACCTGGCGGATCCGGACTCTGTCACCCTTGACCCACGCCGGCACATCTTCCTCCACCACGTAGTTCAGCTCCAGGCGCTTGGCTATGGCCATGGTAGACACGAGCTCATTTACATCCTCGATGAGGGAGCGTGTGTGGAACCACTCGTAGCTCAACTTCATCATGCCGGCGTCCACCTTGGAGAGGTCGAGGATATCGTTGATGATCATGAGCAGGCTGCTGGCGCTCGTCTGGATTGTGTTTGTGTAGTCTCGCTGCTCCTCGTTGAGCGTGGTATCCTGCAGGAAGCTGACCATGCCGGAAATGCCGATGAGCGGTGTCCGTATCTCGTGTGACATGTTGCTGAGGAAGCGGCCCTTGGAGTCCATGGCCTCTTTCAGTTTGGTCTCAAGCAGCTTCAGGTCGTTAATATCGGTGGCAGATCCGAAATACGAGCTGGCGCCGTTGCCGAAGTCGACATTGTCTATCTCGACGCACCGGATGAGATGCCATCGGTACTCGCCGCTCTTGGATCGCAGCCGTATTTCAGTCGTGTACGAGAGCCGCCCGCTACTGTCTCTAGAGACCTTAATCACACCCTTCTTAGCAAGCTCTGTAAGATTCGCGGTCAAAGGATCGTTCGTCGAGCCGGTGTCGCTGTCGGTGCCAAAGCTGCTGTTTTGCGAGACAGCAGGTCTCCCGGCTTTGTTGTCAACCGAAGGCCTGTGTCCGTGGCGGTTCGGGCCATCTTGCTGGTCGGGGCTGGGAGGACTGTCAACGGGGATACGGCACTTTGCCAGGTCATCCGGATGAACGTAATCCATGAAGCCAAGCCCGAGAGCATCAGAGAAACCTTGGCCCGTGTACGATAGCCACTGCTCGTTTGCAAAGGTGATGCCTTCGTCCTCGGTGGCAGTGAAAATGATCTGCGGTATCAAGTTGGCGAGCAGGCGGTGTTTAGCCTCGGATGCCTCGATTTCTTCCTGTCGCGCTGCCCTGAGCTCGGCAATGTGCTGGTCGTGAATGTCCATGTACGAGCCGAGGAACTGCAGAATGACACCTCTTTTGTCCTTGGAGGCAACTGCACGAGCATAGAACCACCTGTAAGCTCCGTCAAATCGCCTGATGCGCACTGTCCTGGAGAATTGCTCCCCGGTCCTGACGCACTGGCTCCAGGCGCGAAGGTATTCTTCCCTGTCGTCGGGATGAATGCTTCCCCAGGGGTCAGCTGCGAGGTCCCCTGATGTTTGTCCACGATATGTGAGAAACCGGCTGTTGACCCACACAATTTCACCAGTCTGAGGAAGGGCGACGAAGACGTGAGCTGGTAATGAGTCGAGGATGAGTCCTTTAAGTTTGTCAGAGGGTGGCGTCATTTCAGCTGTCGCAATCGATCCGGTTCTCGAGGGCGGCAGGGGTTGAGAGCCTCTGCTAATCGTGGAGCTAGGGGGTAGGGACTGGAACGTGGAGGCAAAGTCAGCGCCGTATGAATGTAGCTGCGTATGACGTTGGCGAGCCGCGTTAGATGGGGGAGCAGTTGATTTCTTTTGGCCCTCGCTCCCAGCGGTCTGAGACACCGTAGTAGCGCCCTTCTCGGCAACTGCCTGGTCTTTCTGTTCCCTCGACCCGGGGCGTCTCTGCTGGCTACTGTTAGGGAGCAGCTCTTCCAAATCCTGAGCGCCCAAGTCAGTGCTGCTTTGGGGCTCGGCGGCGGCAGGGCTATGTGAAGATGTGTCGATTTTCTGCAGTGGCTTCCCCGCTGATAAACGCAGCGAAAGCCTTTTCTCGCCAGCAGCGGACAAGTCTCGCGAGTTCCTCCTCGCTCGCTGGCCACCGCCGGCCGCCCCATTCTGCGGCACGGAACTGAAATAGCTATCGCCGCCGCTAATCAAGGCCGGGCTGGTAGTTGTCCGCTTGTCCATGACGAACCCGAGGGAAGGCTGCTCCCAGTGAGGTGTCCCGCTCGGAGAGCCAAGAGCGCTGCGGGAAGGGCCAGAAACATCACTCGGGCTGGTCATGCTACCAGCCAAGGAATCCCTGGATGCGGCCTCTTCGGCAGGGAAATATCCCAGCGAAGCGAGCGCGGCGGGGTCAGCCAGCGGGCGACCGTCAGGTCCAAGAGCGCCAAAGCCTGCTGTCTGTGGTCTTCGCTTCTGCAATCCGTTCAACTCGGTTTCCAAATTGGTGTAGTGACGGCAAAGGGAGAAAGAGGTGGCGAGATGGGGAGCGAGATGCTCCAAGGAGTGGCGGAGGGTGGAAGGATATGGAATGATGGGACTTAGTATTGACAGAATGGCTATCGGCGCGTGCTTCTCCTTGACGGCGCGCTCTGGGGACGGATTCGTGACACTGGAAGCATCTCCGCCCTTGCCCCGCGTCGACAGCTTCTTCTCCATCAGAGTATGATCGAGCTTGAAAGTAGGATTCGGCTTTGACAGGAGCACATGTGTCAAAGGGATGTGTAGCACCGTCCAGGAATTGTCAACACCTATGGCCTCAGGCGGCTGCATGGCTGAATAATCCTGTGAGCCGGAGGCCGGGTTAAATGACTCCTCGTCGACCATAGCGTCGGTAAAAAAGGGATTTTCGGCGGAATCAGCACGCACGGCAGGAGAAGGGGCTGGCGATTGCGACCACGGTGAGGGTGGGGCTTGCTCGTACTCTTCGTACCGGGGACTGGGTGGTTTGGGGGCCTCATCCTCCATCCGGCCCGCCTTCTTATCTTGTGCTTGGCCCCTGGCAGCCCGGTGAGCACTGGGGGAAAGAGTCGCGCTGCCGAGTAGCGAAGAGAGCTTTGACAAGGAATCCGCCCGCGATCTTCTCAACCGCTTTCTCGGCCCCTCGGGCGACTTGGCGGTAGGAGCACCAGACCGAGCCTCGGAAGGCTTGCTCTCGGTCGAAGACTGGCCAAGATAGGGGTAGGTCCTGGTTAGTGCAACCACGCGGCCACGCTCTAATATGCGTAGAACGCCGTTGTGGTCAATCAGCGGGTCGGCCTCGTAGTCAAGTGCCTGGAGCACATTCAGCACTTTTCCATGACCCTCCCTCGGCGCTGTGAACGGAACCTCCCAGCTCGGAATGGCCCGACGTTCCTCCAACGCATCGTGTTCCTCCAAGGCCTGTCGGTTTAGGTTGGTGGCATTGTCGTCCTCGTCACTAGCGGTATCATGGTTAAACGTTGTAGTAGGGTAGCTGGATTTACTCCTGGGCAGCTGATAAGGCCGACGGAGTGAGTAGGGTGTTTGCTCGTTCCTCGCCGTCCTTCTCTCCACTTTTTCTTCGTATGACGTGAAGGAATGCCTACTCTGCAGCGCGGGCCGCGCAGGTTCTGGTTTGGGCGTCTCTGCAACTTGAGAAAAATCATCAGAAACTTCAGTGCTGCTCGGAATGAGACTTGAGCCTCGCGCTAGATAGCCAAGACTCAGGTTGTCCTCGCGATGAGCGTTGTAAGTAGCTTTCTGACCCCACGGGACGTTCTCGATATCTGTCGAGTCGGCAGGAACCGCAAGCGTCACCCTCTCGGCCTTGTATACCTCGACCATGATCTGCACAACGGTATGCCACCACGGATCGAGTCCTGGCTCGGCCGAGAGCATGAGGGACAATTCGTACAGGTTTGGGCTCGGATAGTCACTACACAAGTCGGCCTCAGAAGCGCGGCATCCAGGTGGCAAAAAGGTCATAGCCGAGGCCGGCGTGGAGGGGTTCGAGACGACGCTGTCACGGCCCTTGAAGGATTCGTACGACAGGCGATTTCTTTCAGGGGGCGCGGTCGGGGAGAGGGTGGTGAACGGACGGTGAACCGAAGAAGGCAGAAAGCTCTGGGATGACATGCGCGGGAACGGGTACGAAGGTGTCCCAGCTGCCACACCAGGCGTAGTGGCTGACCCTCGAACGGTATTCCCGGATCCGGCCGAGGACTTTGGTTCCGATTCGGACGACGCTGGTTGCGACGGAGGCGAAGTCTCCTCCATGATGGGAGAGACCCTCGTCGGCTCGGGTGCAGGGGGTTGGCCTCCTCTTGCAGGTAACTCTCGCCGTTCAATCTGGCGGGCCAGGGTCTCGCGGTACTCGTTCAACTGCCGTTGCGCATCCCTGAAGTCCGGTTCGGCGGGTTTCTCAGGGCCGCTTTGGCCGGCTACAAGGCGGGGTTCGATTCGGGGAGTCTCATCGCCCTGTAGCGGGCCCAAACCCTTGACGGGCGACGCTGAGTTGGCGTCTGGTTCGGCGTTGCCCTTGAACGAGACGGATCTTTTTTCAGGCGGCCGAGAAGGCGGGCCGGCGATGTCGGGCGACTGTGGCGCGCCCGTACTCGCTGTGCCGCCCGACATTGGTTCGTCTACTGCAGTCAACGACGATGGTCCAGACGCAGTCACCACATGGTTAGCAACGGTCTTCTCAGCTCGACGACGGAGGCACACAGCGCGGTTCAGTATCTGCCGACTGCGTCTTAGCTACCCTGATCAAGCTAGGCGACGAATGATTGCTGCTGGACCTTGGTAATGCTTCGCAGAGCTGAACGACCGTTCCTCATGGGGCTGTACTCCCTCGTGAAGTCGTTTGCACGCGGCCACGCAGGCTAAGTCCGGGGATCGAGCACGCATCCACCACACAATGCTGAGCCGGTTTTTCCCCCTTTTCGGTCTCCTTTTTCTCTTTTCCTGTTTCTGTTTCTGTTTGTTTGTTGCTTTGTTTGGGAGGAAGCAATCAAAAAGAAAATCATCCAAAAGGACGCTGAGAACGGATATTCAGATTAAAAGGGTGTATCGCCTGCTCGCCGGGGATGGCATGACTTGACACGCGCAATATTGTCGCCAGATTGAGCACAGTAAAGAGACGGTGCAAGCTAAGAAGGCAACCCCTTGGTTCCCTGGAAGGAGGCAAGGTATTATTGGGGGTTAATGGATGTGCGTGGTTTTGGGTGGATAACGTGAGTGCGCGCGTCAGTCGGTGGGCAGCCGTGGGGAATGTTGGTTAGTTGGTACGAAGGCAGGTTCGAGGGAGAGAAGGGTTGGCAAACTGATTTGAAAAGGGGAGGCGGGAGAGGGAAGTGACTCTCTTGCCTATGACGTTATGCGCCCGCTGTGCGGCCGATTTGAGACGTGAGGCCAAGAGTCGGCCGCCAATCTCTAAGGATGGATTACCAGGCCTTGAAGAGCACTGCTGACCTACCTACATAAACCAGTGTAGTTTTATATAGTTGATTCCGTCTACACTACTTTACGCGTCTTCTTCTGTCGATTTTCCCAGGCCTTCTTGCCGCTTGGTTTTGGTTGCTGGTGAACATGCCAGGTTTACCGCATCCAAGGTGAAGCTTGAGACTCACCTCGTCATTGGACCCCTGATGCAGGGTTGTGAGGAAAAGGGAAGCAGGCGTAACGTTACGAGGTAAATATACGGTACAATACGAACCATACACCGGAAATGTTGTACCAATCGTCAAATCGTACCATCCCCTAAAAGCTGTTCTACACTACTACTCCGTACACTATCCGTCTGCTTTGGGGCTCGAGTTTCGCTGCTTCCGATCGCTTCCATTCGTTCCACCCTGTGCCGACATATCCTGCTGCCCTTCCCCCAATCCCGTCTGATATGCACGCTTCGTGGTTGATCTTCCAAATCCGAGGGCAATTTTCTAGATCGTCAGAAAGCGCTAACGTACTGTTTAGGATGGTCCCTGAATCGGCCCTCCATCGTACCCCGTGAATAGTAAGGATCGCAGTTGCTGGGGACATCGGGTTCCCTTTTCACTTGATCAATGCTGTGGTGGAAGGCACCAACCAAGGTGAGCGGGATTCTCTATGCCTTTTTGTCTTCAATTCGGTACTAGTATTGTCGTCTATCCGTACATACCTGATGCATTACGGTACAGAATTCCTGTACTGTGTAAGCATTCCGTGGAGCATCTTGAATGCAAGGGGCCGGCTGTAAATTACAGGCATCGCTACAAAGTCTGTCGCAAGTCGCAACGGGCATCTACAAAACATTAGCATACTGCGGGTTGCGTACGCTCGGCGATGCCGCTCCTGCAGGGGGCATTTTCCAAGTCCCCTATGCGAATTTTTTTAGATGGGAGGATGGACAACAGGGCGGGATGAACTTGTACTTCGTACATAAACTACAGGCCCAGGTTACAATACAAAGCTCTGGGAATCACAGCCCCGTCGGCTTGCAGAGCTGAATCGGTCCTTGAGGCTCATGATGTTCCAATATTGGATTTTGTATGTATGGACTGTACAAAGTACTTGTATTGTACAAATTTACACCTCAGGTACTTTGTACTGATACCATTACCTTACAACTCTCACCGCAGGCTGTAACGTCCATCTTGTGCATCCAAAGACCCACTTGCGTGCCATTCCCATACTGCCCCACAATCTGCCCGCTTTCGATACGACGTGGTGATTCGCTAGCTGTCCAAGTTATTTCCCTTGTCCTCTGATCGGTTACGGACTCGGGTCGGGGACTCGGAGCCGGACCCTGAATCTTCCAGGTTCTCGGACGGCCTCCTATGATGGCAACAACCCCGGCTGAAAGTCTAATACCCAAGTTCCATAATCGATCCAAGATATAGGGCATTCCGAAATAATCGGGTGATGCGGTTTCGCAGCCGCCGAAGCCGTGAAGAGACTGAGAGAGGGAAGATGGGAATTTTCTGGCAATTCCTAAGGCATTGCCCAAACAAGGCAGATCCCTTGTATTGGACACGTTCGGTGGTTTGACTGATGGAAGAAATTACGTCAGAGGCGATCAGGGCAAACAAGGGTTACATTTCAGGGTACAAGAATCTGCAAGAAAATGCCGGCCTCATTGGTTGGAATACTGTAGTGCATTGTCCATGTACGTGTACAGTACATGTACATACATACAGAGATTCCGAACCCCTTGGCGGTGTCTGACCCAGTCACCCAATCGTTGATTGCTGCCACCAACACAGCCTATTTCATTGTCAAGAGCAAGAGAGGACGCTTCAATTGAATCGCGATCGCAATGGATTCGCCTTGCCGCACAGTTGACGGATTCCGTCGATAACAATGCCTTCAAATCGATGGGTTTGAGGTTACCATTACACACTCATGTACAAGTATTGTACTGTACAATACATACATACAGGACTTACCTAGGACCACAACCGCAAGCCGAATTGCGGCAATGCTATAAACTATAATTACCTACTAGCTTACACTAGAGGAAAGTTAGCTACTGTAGTGTCCACGGCACTTCGTCGAGAAGGGAATTCGTTCCGAGGGCTTTGGCAGCTTGGATGACCGGAGGGACCGGACCCGGTAGACAACATAGGAGCAAGTCCCGAGGCGTACAATACCTTACATACATCACCCAACAGCACCTTGTCTCCAAACAACCTGCCTTGTGCTGGCACTCTTGATGTGAAGGGCTGAGGATGAGGCAGGAGTGCAATGATATGTATGTACGTTGTATGTACCGTACATATAATACACTGTCCAACCCTACGCGCACAGCGAACGGAAGAGGAAAATGGTCCCAAATATGTACTATACCTAGACAGTACTGTGATAAACGGGTGAGCTCACCTGGGCACAGTGGGCAGCGATTTGGCATTGAACCCTGACTGCCCCACCTGCTGCACCGGCTGTTCTGCGAGGCTGTCGCGCAACCAAAATCAACCAACTGGAGAGTCGCAGGGTGGTAGCTAGGCAGCCTTGTGAGAAAGAAGGCGCTGCAACATGTAGATACTGCCCTAGCCATCAACAATTCCACGAAGGCATATTTCAACACACATATACCTATCCTCCGATTCTTTTCAGGCGAAAGTTGAAGGATTCTTGGGATGAATATTCAGTTGTCAGTTTGAGTCGTGTTGAAGTCTCGCGGTCCGAGCAAACAAACGTTTCGTCCATCAAACAAGGATTATTAGGCGCCCCTCCAGGATGGCCGACTCAGATGGCGAGTACGTCGACGAGTTCTCAGACGACGATCTGGACGGCCACCGCGTGACATCAGGCGCCGACGCCAGCTCCTACGGCACGCGATCCAAATCAGCCCCCGGCACAGGGACCAAAGGCGATGGCCGGAAAGCCAAAGGCAACACGCGCTCAAAGGCGGCGTGGGAAGACGTCCAGCGGTCCTGGGAGCACGTGGTTGAGACAGAAGATGGCGCTATCACCATCGAAGCCCTGATAGAGGCCGAGAAGCGCCGCCGGGTCATGCGAGACACCACGCCGCTGCAGCGGGGCATCATCCGACACCTCATGCTCGTGCTCGACATGAGCTTCGCCATGGCCGAGAAGGACCTGCTACCGAACCGTTACATCCTCGCCCTCAACTATGCCGTCGATTTTGTGCGCGAGTACTTTGAGCAGAACCCCATCAGCCAGCTGGGCATCGTCGGCATGCGCGAC
The DNA here is from genome assembly GCF_033297395.1 of Canariomyces notabilis. Lineage (NCBI taxonomy): Eukaryota > Fungi > Ascomycota > Sordariomycetes > Sordariales > Chaetomiaceae > Canariomyces > Canariomyces notabilis. Next base: position 567,412 of record NW_027041838.1, on the reverse strand, counting down.
GGCATCGCCGTCCGCATCAGCGACATGAGTGGCAACCCAGCAGAGCACATCGAGCGGCTAAGGACATGGGCAGAACAACAGGAACCACAGGGCAACCCTAGTCTGCAGAACGCACTCGAAATGTGCCGCGGTGCCTTGTTGTACGTACTCAGAATACCTTGCCTCTTCGCAGCTCAGCTTCCAACTAACCCGTTTCTCCTCAGCCACACGCCCTCCCACGGCACACGCGAGGTCCTGATTATTTACGGCGCCCTCCTGTCCTCCGACCCGGGGGACATCCACGACACAATATCCAACCTAATCACCGACCGCATCCGGGTGTCGATAGTCGGCCTCGCTGCACAGGTGGCCATTTGCGCTGAGCTGTGTGCGCGCACCAATGCCCCCTTTTCCAACAACCAACCCGGTCCCATCAGCACCACCGCCAACGCTACCAACTACTACTCCGTCGCCCTCCACGAGCAGCATTTCCGCGAGCTGTTCCTAGCCGCCACCACCCCACCGCCCACCCCCGCACCACCACCGACCACAACCACAAACACGTCAGCAGGGACCGCGACCAACGCGTCCCTGCTAATGATGGGCTTCCCCTCGCGCGCGCTGGCGGCCAAGGACGGCGTGTCGCTCTGCGCCTGCCACCACCGGCCCTCGCGCGAGGGGTATGCCTGCACGCGCTGCGCCGCCAAGGTCTGCCGCCTGCCCGCCGACTGCCCCGTGTGCGGACTGACCCTGATCCTCAGCACCCACCTGGCGCGGTCCTACCACCACCTGTTCCCGCTCCGCGTGTGGGTTGAGGTTGGCTGGGCCGAGGCGGCAGCCAGGGTCAAAGCTGCTGGCGGGCCGGCGGGGGCGGGGAGTTGTTGTTTTGCCTGCCTGGTGCGGTTTCCCGAGGTTCCGCAGCGGTTTTTGACGGGGAGCGGGGCTGCTGCTAGTACTGGTGGTGCTGCTGGGAAGGGGCTGAAGGCTGGGGGGAAAGGGGAGAAAGGGGCTGCTGGTGGTGAGGCTGCGGGCGGGGGCGCGGGGGGGGTAGATGGTGCTGCTGCTGCTGTCGTCAAGGGGGTCAGCGAGAGCGGGCGGTACAAGTGCCAGGTGTGCGGGAATCACTTCTGCATCGACTGCGACGTGTTTGCGCACGAGATCATTCATAACTGTCCCGGCTGTCAGAGCGACACGCGCGGACCGGCAGAGCGGAATGGGGAAGCCAATGGCCAGCCTGATAACGGCACGGGGGAGGCGATGGCTGTCGACTCATGACCTTGGCTGAGCGAGTGATAATAAGCTCGGTGAAAGAGAGGAACGGTCAAAGTTGATGGCGTTTGGCTGGTGTTGGACAGTTGAGATACCAAGTTCGCCTCTGACGACGGCGAGGGACGGCAAAGGGGCTCATGGCTATGGCGTTTTGACGGGGCTTATCAGGATCTGGCAAAAGCAATCTTTTTGCATAACCTGGTGGTTCATACATAATGAACCCCCATGAATAGATATTTGTTGTTTTGAACATGGAGATCTAGCTATCATAACTAGGCACATGATTGCATCCTCAAGGAATGAAGTATCAGATTACAGATTCCCGCGCTCCGCTTGCTCCCGCTCAATCGCCTCAAACAGGCTCTTGAAATTGCCTGCTCCAAAGCCGTCAAACTCATTCCGCTGGATGATCTCGATAAACACCGTTGGCCGGTCCATCAGGGGCTTGGTGAATAGCTGCAGCAGGTATCCCTGCTCGTCATAGTCGATAAGGATATTCAGCCGCTCAATGACGTCAAACTCCTCCTTGAGCTCCCAGTTGCGTCGCTCCGTCTTGAGGCGCATGCGCATCGTGTCGTAGTATGTCTTGGGCACGGCGATGAACTCGACGCCCCTCGCGCGCAGGGCGGCCACGGCCGAGACAATGTCCGGGGTGAGCAGTGCGATGTGTTGCACTCCCGGGCCCGAGTTGAACTGGACGTACTCCTCGATTTGCGACTTCTTCTTGCCCGGGGCGGGCTCGTTGATGGGCATCTTGACCACGTTGTTGGGGCTCGCCATGACGATGCTGCTCAGCGCTGAGAACTCGGTGCAGATCTGGCTGTCGTCGACCGACCAGAAGCGGTGGAATGACAGGCACTGCTCGTAAAAGGCGCAGGCGGACACCATTTCGTTCCAATCCTGGTTGCCGACGCAGTGGTCGATGCGCGCGAGCGGCACATCCGGCAGCGTGACGGTGGCCGGGGAGGACGTGACAGCGCGGAAACCCGGCATAAAGGCGCCGCGGAAGTTGTGGCGTGCGATGAGAGTGTGCGTGGTGTCACCGTAGGTGCGAATGACGGCTGTCCGCACGTGGCCGTGCTCCTTGTCGCCCGTCGTCATGGGCGGCTGCACCGAGTCGGCGCCCTTGGCGACGGCCTTGTCGTACACACCATCCACATTGTCTACCTCAAAAGCAACATCCTTGACGGCGTCGCCATGCTTCTCCAGGTGCTCGTGGATCTCACGGAGCAGGTGCCTGTCCTCGGGCGAGATGGGCTCATCCGCTGGCAGGTGCTTCTCTGAACGGATGGGAGATGTAAAGACGAAGCGGATGTCGTCCTTAGCAATCACGTAGGAAGCAAAATACCGACTACCGGTCTCAAGGCCCCGGTAGGCGATGGTCTTGAATCCGAAGAAGGCGTTGTAGTATCCGGCAGCCTGCTTGGCGTTGCCAACCCACCAGGTTATATGGTCGTAGCCGTTAAAGTTGGCAGCAGGCCTTTGGACAGCGTAGTCGGTTGCGCCTTGGGAAGCGTAACCGTTTGAGGGCGTCACAGGATCCGAGATGGCCGACGGTGACATGCTCACAGGGACCGAAGCGCGTGGATGTGGTGCCCGGTTGGTGAGAGAAGGCTTTGCGCTCTTTGGTGACAGACTGGGATCCTTTAGTGTGGATGTGTCGCACGTTTGGTGTAAAAGTGAAGACTCTGGAAAGCCAGGGCGAGGCGAGTGGACTTATATGAGCAAAAAGCTGCAAGACGAACTCGGCTTAAGGATGCGTTCCCCTTGCCTTCCCTCCAGGTACAAGTTCTGATCCAAACAGGAAAGAGATCCAACACGCCGGGTTTAACGTCACACGCCTAAGCTCGGTATTGCGCTCACTCATCGAAGAGATGGAAGGAAGGAGAGAGGGGCCCAGGGTCTAACATGATTCCAACCGATGCACCGTAGCAGCTCCTCCGCAGCCACCCCCCATTCTCTCTTCTGACTTAATGGTGCCTTAGCCTGTCAATTCCCCGGATGCCTGTGAGCTGTCCTAAGCATTGAACCTAATGGTTAGGTCACTGGCCCAAACAATGACGATAAAGCCGAGTCTGGGAGCGTTGACTGCGCTCAGTTTGGTTGTCCGAGGGGTGGGGTGCCGGCGGCAGCGGAATGCCGCCGTACTCTGATAAGCGAGGATCGTCCTGGCAAAGCCGCACAATGCCGACTCTGGCCGAGGGCCGCACCAAAGCCGCACCCTCCGGCGCCAGTACAAGGGGCAACGGCCGGCAGCTGCCAGTCATCCTGATGGCATTGAGCAAGCGATCGAGTAAGCCACGAGACCCTGTGCTTTCCCGGATTTAGCTGCGGCAATTCGCAACTGGAAGGGCTTCCAGAGGTTGGATGAATCCAAGTCGATACAGCTAGGCCCGCTAAGGTTGTCAAGTTGCCACGCCAGTGTCCGTGCCATCAAACACTCGATAACCACACCAAGGACACAGCACTTCTGGCTCCGAATTTGGCTTTTTAGCTTGAGCTTCATTCCTTCGACTTCCGCCGACCATCGAGGTGTTAATTGACACCCAGCGATCAAGAGATCAAAGGCTGCTATAGAGCCTCTGCAGAGAGTGACATCATGGCTTATATCGAGCTGAGCCGGCGCGACATCAACGTCCTCGAGAAGATCAAAGACCCAGAGTTCGACCCGGCTCTTGCGGTCCAAATCGATGCAACCCTTCCCAAGGACCCGCACGTACCAGACACGGAGTACCGGCAGATCTCCCAAAGAGAGCGCGACATCATCTCGTCCATCCAAAACCTCGAACTCCGAAAAGCAAAGTCGATGCCGGGCGCGACTGAAGATGCCGATATTGTCGCTAGGTATCGTGATTGTGTTTATGAGCTAGGCCGTCTCATACAAGACCACCCGCGCTATGCCAGCGCTCTGAACAACAGGGTGCAGGCCCTGAGGCGACTGTATGGGGATGCAATACTTGTTTCTGGGGCGCCGAAACTGGCCCAAGCATTGCTTCAAGACATCGACGACCGCGAGAGGCTAGAGACAGCGAAGACTATGCTGGACGACCTTGACAGCGCTATCTCACTTCTAACCCCGGGTGTCCCGCATTCGAGACTTTCGCCCCAAGTCGCTAGGACTCTGGCAATGGCTCACACACAGCGGGCCGCCCTGTACCTTATGACCTCCAAGCTCCTCCTCTCCAAATCCCTCTCGGTGGACGCGGGAAGGCCGGAAGCGCGCTGGTCGAAGCTGGACTTCGAGGAGCATGCCTCACGGGATTTCGCTTTGGGGGGCAGATACGGCAACGAGATTGCCAAGGGGCTGGCTGTGAGCACGAACCCTACCGCAAAGCTCTGCGGGCAGATGGTCCGAGAGGCGATGAGGAAGGAATACGGAACGGATCATGCAGCATGATGCGGCGACGGATTGTCTCATGTATGGAAGCGGCGTCGTGGTGTCATTTTCGTATTACGAGGAATAGGCTTCTAGCCTTATGTTGAACTCTTTGGTGGGATGCTTCGAGCGTATACGGATAAGGTGGGCGCGTAGGCAGAATATACTTATTATGAGCTCTTCGCTAGTCCAAGGCGCCTGCGATTCTTGATTTAGAAAGCGAATTAGAGATGGTATCATACCAGGGAGCATACCGGCGAGCCGTCTCGATTATCTCTTGTGTGGTCTTGCCCTTTTCCTTCTCCTCGCGATTGATCCTTAGAGCTGCTGCTGAGACGCCAATGAAGAGGGCGAAAATCGGATCGGCAACCCGAGAAATAATGTAGACTGGAGCTGCCATTGTTCCCAATGTAAGAGTCACTGTGCCGCAAAGGTTCGAGTCTTCTACGTGTTCCTGTGACGATCTTCAGCTTCTTCGTCAGGGAGGTGTTGAGAGAGAGATGTTCACCCAAAGACCCACCAGTTAGTTGGAAGCTTCCTTCTCCCTCGAGCGCACAGACCAACATTAGTCATCCTCGAACCAATGCTGGTGAGCCGTTAGTCCCACTCGAATTTTGCAGCCCACAAACTGGAAATTATTTTGGGGAAAGACCACTAGCAACGGTTCAATCTCTCACCTTCGTGCCAGCAGTCGACTTAAGGTAGGCAAATTCAGGTATGACACCGCCATTCAATGAGTCCGCTTTCCCAGTGGACGTTCCTGTCAATCTGGGCTGGGTCGCTGACCTAGTTTTTCTTCTCAAGCAGAACCGACAAAATGAAGTTCCTTAAGACGTCGCGGGTCTGCCTGGTCACCCGGGGCCGCTATGCCGGCAAGAAGGTACGCAGATCTGGAACGAGCGCTTCAATCTTCTCCTCGACGATACAGGCGAATGGTCAGGGTTGGGAATCACTTGGAAATGGATGTTATCAGAGCCAGGAATGTTGGGCGTGGGGCAAGGCGGCAGCGAGGAAGGGCATCGAGGTGGAAAGGGCGGAGCAACAGCACGGGAGAGACTTCGAACATCACCAAAACAAGAAGATCGGCGCGTAGGAGTCATGAGAACCAGAACGGGTTATACTGACGCGATCCAACCCCTGAACAGGTCGTCATTATCCAGCCCGTCGACAACGGCAGCAAGACGCACCCCTACGGCCACGCCCTCGTAGCGGGCATCGAGCGGTACCCGAGCAAGATCACACGCCGCATGTCCAAGTCGAGGCAGGAGAAGCGCAGCAAGGTCAAGCCCTTCATCAAGGTCATCAACTACAACCACCTGATGCCCACCCGTTACACACTTGAGCTCGAGGGCCTCAAGAGCGTCGTGTCGGCCGAGACCTTTAAGGAGGTCAGCCAGCGCGAGGAAGCCAAGAAGACGGTCAAGAAGGTGCTGGAGGAGCGCTACACGAGCGGCAAGAACCGATGGTTTTTCACTCCTCTGAGTATGTTTCCCCCCTTCCGAATATGAGGCCTGGCATTGGCCTGGCGAATGGCGGCTCCGATAGCTTACTGACCTTGCGCCTAAGGATTTTGATCGGTTTTTTTCTTCAAATTGGCTGGGCGGGGCGAACGGTTCTTATCGGGCTGTATACAGCATTCATCACGGAATAAACATCTGAGACTCACTAGCTGAATTTTACGGCAAATCTGACGACAAGCAACCGTCTCTCCAGGCGTTGGAGTCGTTATCCTCAGTGAGATGCATGATACCCGCCATGTGCAAAGTGAACGCAGGGGCCCGAGGCAGGTCAAGGGTGGATGGAGCTGGCGGGAACGTGGCCTCAGCGGCCGAAAATGACACATTAAATGGGTATCTGCCCCGGTAGGACGATCAACAAGTCTCTGGCATCAATCTCAGTCGACCCGTTCCTCATTGCTACATGTGCCTAGGACAGGTGATTGCTTGGGAGTGTGAGGATTTCGGCCGTGACGGCCCGCAATTGTTGTGATGCCACATTCCATGCTTCGGAAAGTGCAGCTGTCCGCTTTTGAGATGTTACTGTGCCAGGGTCGCAGCTTGCCAATTGACGATCGGCAATCATCTGCCAGTCAACGACTGTTTGGTCCGACTCATCCTGTAGCACATTACAGTCAACGTAGTCTGTGTCCTAAACCATGCGTTTTTTCAGAAGTCATCTCCTAATTTACCGCCAACGATAGATACCATATTTCATGAAGTCTATTTCCCTCTATATCCTCAGAGAAGTACATAGTATATGCTATAAAGATAAACAGCCGTCCATTCTCAAACACCCTTGCCCACCCCATCCTCATGATGTGCCTGATGCCGTGTTGTAATTTCAATAGTGAGATCAGACCTTGTGTGCGTGCGATTTCATGAGTTGATAAAGCCCTTGCTTCCTTTAATTGTCCTTGTTTCCCGTCTTGTCTATAAGAGCTCGTAGCAACAGCGAAACAGTGGACCCAGTCCCCGTCCTTTGCGACCTGCCTTACATGATGAAAAGAAAAGTTTCGACAAAACAATGGGAAGGAAATGGGGAGGGGGGAAAGGGAAAGGAAAACAGAAAGTGGAATCCCTCCCCTAAAAAGAAGTGCAATTATGTACCGTACTTGTAGAATTGCGCCGTCTCGTCTTGTCCGTCATGAAGTCCGAATTTTGAGTCCAGCGGTCGGAGCCCTTCCCAAGTTCGACTCCCAACCCACAGGCCCAAAAGAAATAGTGAACAACCCCGGCCGACTGGCATTAAACGTCATAGGGATGGAAAATAGGGGAATTAAAATCTGAGTATGTCATGGAATTCCCCGTCCCGTGCCATGCATGCCGTGCCTCTCCTTGTCGTACTCTAGGACCTCGTTATTCCCATCTTGGCCTTTGCATCGTTGAGATACTCGGTCGGGTTGACGGAAGCGTAGTTTGGTGCGAGGCCGCCAAGGAGGACAAAGATGGTCATCGCTGCCAGAAGGATGATGGAGATGCGGCGGAGAATAGGACGGCGGTTGCCGAAGTCAGCCCATTGGCGGCTGGCCTCCCCAGCGTAGCCCTTGATCGCCTCGTAGCCGAGCTTGTAGTAAACCATGCCACCCAGTGCAATGCTGTAGCCGAAGAACTGCAGGCCGGTTACCTGAGTGCCGAAGATGATCATGGAGGCAACGACGAGCATCACATCCTTGAGGACACCGCAGAGCGTCAGGACCAGTGAAGATGTCTTGCCGATCTGTCAAGGTGAATTAGCAAATCGGTACGCACACCCCCCGGAAACCGCGAAGGAACTTACCAAAAAGACCACCGAGACGTTTAGCAGGAACGCGCACATGCCGTTCAAGAAAAAAGTGAACAGCCCGACGTGGTAAACCTCCTCCATGCTGATCCTGGGCACTTCCCAGATGAGCGCAACCAAGCCATTCATGGCGGCACAGACAGGGGCAAAGTAGTACAGCGACACAAGAGGATCCATCTTGAACTCGGCAGAGCTCAGGAGCCGCTGAACCATGGTGAGCCGCAGCGCCTCAAATATGATGCCACCAATCTGGTAAATGAATCCGATCCACACAAACTTGATCTCGCCGATCGAGGCGATGATGACGCCGACGACAATGGCCGAGACATTGAGAAAGACCTTGAGGTTCGGCTGCGAGACGCCAAGCGCCCAACTAGAGAGGAGGACGGCAACGGGGGTGGTCGCCTGTTTCGTCGAGTTAACAACAGCCCAGCAGCCTGCACGTTGAACAGTAAGTACCGACCTTGAGCATCTGAATAAAGGCAACGCTGAGGTAGAGGTAGGTGAGATTGCCACAGATCAAGCTCAAGCTGAAGAAAAAGCCGATCGGGACAATAGCGCGGAGATAGACGCGACCTGTCATCTTGACCGTTTTCCGGCCATCGAGGAGGGTTGTGTAGCGGGCGAGAAGCTGTGTCATGAGAGTCGCAAAGGCCAAGTGAAATGTTGTCAGGATGACCGGGTAGCCTGTAATGTCTCAGTACGCCTCCTATCAACTATCGCCTTGGCTCTGCGGTGTCCTTACTGAACTTGCGCGTGTCGAGGATCCATTTATTGAAGAGGATGACGGACGAGCTAAGCGCGATCCAGATGCTGTGGGTGTAGCGCGTTAATCGGCTGTCTCTTCGCCGTCGACGAAACCTCATGCCGTTCTACTCACCTCACGTAGAAGGCGGGATGCAGCGAGGGCTTGGGGGGTTGCGACTTCTCGGCCTCGGGGTTGACTGTTGGAAGAACCGGTCCGCTCTGGTCCCGGGCCTGTTCGCCCGAGGCGCGCGTCTTTTCTTCCACGCTCATTTTCCTGATATCTTCTGTTGTAGTTTCGGTGGATATTGCTGGATCCGGCAGCGCTCTGAAGCGGTACAGAGCAAGGAGGCTCTAGAGAAGAAATACAATCGACGCTGACAGTGTCGGCAGCACGAAGTTGGATGAATTGAGGGATAAAACGAGTGGATGGTCAAGCCTGCTGCGACCCGGTTTGGTTGTGGGAGGAAAGTGGGCGGTGGTGATGAAGGGAGGAGCAGGTGTGTAATTAATTGAATTGCGGCAGTCCTTGGTGGGCGTGCCTGCGTAAAGAGGCTGCTCCCGGATGGGCGATGCTCGACTTCGCTATTTTTTTGCTCAGGGGTTCCCTCCTAGTTAGAAAACAGAATGGCGAAAAAGGATGGCTTTGAAGGCGAACGTCTGGTAAGCGGGCGCCTGGGAAGAATTATGGGCAGAACTGATTCACCAATCAAAATCCTGATACGGGAAATTGCTACCAGTCTACAACCAGCCTTGGGGGTTGCCATAGTGCTACCCAACAACATCCCAGTAAGAAGTAATACAGTCAGATAACAGCGACACGCAAGATCAGACATCATCAGACATACACCCACTCCCTCAAGACCTGTTTCCCTGACAGACATGTACGAAAATCAACGCTCCGGTCAGTGTGTCGTGTTGAGCTGTTGACACGGCCGCATCACCAGACGAGCCTGGTATTGCAAGTGGTGCCTTCGTTGAGAATTGTTACGTGTCAACCTTCAAGCAAGAAATCCAAGCCGTACCTACCGTAAGGGGAAAATGAGAAGCAGGTAACTTACGTATTGCGAATCTACCCAGTATACACTACCTCGCCATATGGGGTTATAATCAGGAGAAGACATAGTCTGGAATTTCCTGCACTAAGCGAAACAGGTATGTAGACATATTCGTATCTACCTTAGGTACTTGTACATACCTATTTGGTTTTTCTCTTCGTAGGTACATGCCGGTATAATGTAAACACTTGGCCTAAACGCGTAACATCCACCCCGCTATCGGCGAGATAAGGATGATCATGATCATCTACTCCGTACTGTGTAGGCAAAAAGATCAAGCACTCGATCGACATTCTATCCCAGTACCTACCTACCTATAGTATTGAGGTACAATAGACGTATGTATGTCCAAGCAGCTTATTTGTAGTGTACGACGTCCAGACCTGATAACGGCAATGTCGTGATTAGAGTATCTGTAAGATTGTGAAAGCATCATCACGCACCTCAGCTAAGGTTCCATCACATAAGTCCTGATTCAGTGCATGCTTTAGATGCAGGACGCAGGTTGTCATCCCAGCCATCTCTTTGATAAACGGGACTACAGACACACAGGGGTTCCTCAGTCGCAGAGGAGAGTTACCTAGTAGCCAAGAAGGTTTTATCGATGAAGCAGTTCGAATTTCTTTGCGGTCAAGGTAACGCTCGGCCCTATCTGTCCCTTGGACGTCACCCTAACCGCGGGGGTGAATATCATCATGCTGTGGTCAATCCTGGGTGACATGAGAGAAATCCCGTGCTTTGAAATTAGTTGTTGCCCTTGGACTCAACACAGATGTTGCTGGGCAACTCCAATACGGCAGCAACTTGAATGTTCCAGATGTCCAGCGTTTCTAATGAATCGATTGGCCTCAACCGCAACCGGCTACTGACGAAATGGCCCGCATTTCGTTATGTATCTGGAGTACGATCTTAGCATTGCCTCGAAACTCTGGCGTTCAATGGTCCGTTTGAGTGACCTTGACGGATACATGTTTCTAGAGTGAACAGGACTCCAGGGGCAGGCCGGGTACCTGAGTCGTACAGGAGAAGAACCTGTGGGCCGGACTTAACATCGAGTCATTGACCATCCCCGGGCTCGTTGAAACGGCTCGGTGAGCACGACAGTCAACCGCCTTCCGCCTTCCGACTCCCAAGCAGCCGAAGGACCGAAAGCGTATTGAACCGTACCAACATTACATGCACGTAACTGTTCCCTTGAGTCTTGTGCGAGGCTGTGCGACGACTCAACTGCTGCTATTCTGTGGTAGCTCGCGTTACTTATCGTAGTAAGCAAGGTATCCGTATCTTGGTTGAACATTGCTTGCTCGGCGTATACATATGTATTGTACTTGCGCATTAACGTACGTACATACGCGATATGAGGGAGGCATGTTATTGAACCCACCAGCTGAGAATTCGAACGGCGGGTTGTAATGTAGACGATCTGTCTTCCTGATCTCCAGCAAGCCTCCTTCTATCTGCAAAAGCCGGCAGGTTTCGAGGTCGATCGGTTGAGTAGCTGGTTTTCCTAATTCTCTTTTTTGTAGTGATCGTCGAAATATCTGTATGCTGCCCTTGGGAGATCGCAGCGTTGAAACAAGCAGGCTGAGGCAGAGCGGGGTTGCGATGTGCGGCTTACGCCAACTCGAATCAAGAACCCGTTGACCGCATTGGGATTCCCTGTTTCCAAAGCCCCTGGGGTCGCAAGGTGCTGACACGGCAATCGCCATAAAATCGAGACCCTCCTTCAGGGATCCTGAGCAAGGGATTTGCATGTTTCAACCCATGCAAATCAATGTTCCTGGCGACGATAACCTAAAATTCATCTGAGAGGGGTCTGAACTTCTCATTGGTATGTATACAATGCGCGCGATGGTCAAAGGTCCGACTTGGGGTCCATTCCCGGACGGCGTACACATACACTAATCTGCGTAATTTTGTTTCTTCGTTGCATTGCAGCCAGCTCCCGGACTGATGGTGTGTCGGGTACCCTGCATGCAGACGAACAGACGATGGCTCTCGTGCACCCCAAGACCCCAAGCGAAGTGAGGCAATACCCAGCGGGATGCGTTGAATTGCGAGACCCACCAGCCCTTGCCATTCGCCAGGGGCTCGAATAATTTTAGCCCCTCCATCGAACCGCCCGCCCCGCCCCCCTTTTCCAGGGTTGATGGCGGTCTGGCACCAACGACTGCCCACAGGTCCAAGGTTGCGGCCACCGCCTTCATAATAAACCCCGTCGCAAGAGGAACTCGTATTTTCCGCTACGCGTCTCTTCAAGCTCACCAACCGCACCTGCTGGCCGTGTCGTATTATCGTCGTTCATCTAGCCCAAAGCGTCCCAGGTCTCTGCAGCAAAACACTCCGTTGCTCCCCTCGGCGCGGCTTTTGACGAACCCAAGTGCTGTATCGTTCCAGCCCGAGGTACTTTGCTCGCAATGGCGGATATGTAAGCTTTTCCACGACGGGACCCGTGAAGAAACACGATGCATCTCCAGATCAAAGATCAGGATCGCTAAATTCTGCCATCTTCCCAGCACTGTCGACGTCCTCGTTATCGGTGCCGGCCCGACCGGTCTGGGTGCCGCCAAGCGCCTCAACCACCTTGTGCGCCAATCCTCCCCGTCACACTCTCTATTGAATGTTTCGCTGACCTTGAGGACGCTAGAATGGGCCTTCTTGGCTGATCTTGGATGCGAATGAGAAAGCTGGTGGTCTCGCTTCCACCGATGTCACTCCTGAGGGCTTCGTAGGTTCGCGCCTAGAACAGCGGACCACATGAAATGCTGATGGATGCGGTTGCAGCTCTACGATGTCGGCGGCCACGTCATCTTCTCCCACTACAAGTACTTCGACGATTGTCTCGACGAGGCCTTGCCCAAGGAGGATGACTGGTACACGCACCAACGCATCTCGTACGCGCGGTATAAGGGCCAGTGGGTTCCTTACCCGGTCCAGAACAATATTTCGATGATGCCCAAGGAGGACCAGGTCAAGTGCATCGACGGCCTCATCGATGCTGCCCTGGCCGCCCGTGTTGCGACCACCAAGCCCAAGGACTTTGACGAGTGGATCGTGCGGACCTGCGGCGAAGGTCTCGCTGATGTCTTCATGCGCCCGTATAATTACAAGGTCTGGGCTGTGCCAACCACCAAGGTAGGGATACCCTCTCAAATCTCGGTATCTTCAGTGCTGACCCCGGCTTTAGATGCAATGCCAATGGCTCGGTGAGCGTGTCGCGGCGCCCGACGTCAAGACCGTCACCAGGAACGTCATTCTCAATAAGGTCGCCGGAGGTTGGGGCCCCAACGCTACCTTCAGGTTTCCGGCAAGGGACGGCACCGGCGGCATTTGGATCGCTGTGGCTAACACGCTCCCGGACGAGAAGAAGCGATTCGGCAAGAAGGGCGAGGTTACCAAGGTCGACGCCGAGAAGAAGATTGTCACGGTGGCAGATGGCACGACGATCCAGTACAGCAAGCTCATCAACACCATGGCTTTGGACCACCTTGCCGAGAAGATGGGGAACCAGGAGCTCGTCAAGCTGACCAAGGGTCTTTTCTATTCCTCCACCCACGTCATCGGCGTCGGTATCCGCGGGGCGCGCCCTGAGCGCATCGGCGATAAGTGCTGGGTAAGAGAAAATAGCCGGATGCCGTGGGCCCAAGCTAACATTCGCGTCAGCTCTACTTCTCCGAGGACAACTGCCCCTTCTACCGCGCCACCATCTTCTCAAACTACTCGCCTTACAACCAGCCTCAAGCCGACGTCAAGCTTCCCACCCTGTTCCTGGGAGACGGCAGCAAGCCCAAGAGCAGCGAGGCTAAGGAAGGGCCTTACTGGTCCATCATGCTCGAGGTGTCGCAATCGAGCATGAAGCCCGTGGATGAGCCAAATCTGCTCAGGGACTGCATTCAGGGTCTCATTAACACGGAAATGATCAACCCCGACGATGAGATTGTCTCGACATACCATCGCAAGTTCGACCACGGCTACCCAACGCCGTCGCTCGAGAGAGAGGGCGTCCTCCAGGAGCTCCTTCCCAAGCTCCAGGCCATGGATATCTGGTCGCGCGGCCGCTTCGGCAGCTGGAGATATGAGGTCGGAAACCAGGACCACTCTTTCATGCTGGGTGTCGAGGCGGTCGACAACATTGTCAGCGGCGCCGTCGAGCTGACGCTCAACTACCCCGACTTTGTCAACAGGCGTCAAAACACAGAGCGCCGCCTCGCGCAGCCCTTCTTTGCACCGGGGTCAGCCTCCAGCAATAGCATCCCTATCAGGGGCGCCTCTACAGCATGAGGCGCCGGGACAGCGCACCTGCCTGCGGGCGTCCGTGGCGACTGCCTATGCCCTATATTTGAAATATAACGTAGTCAAGGGACCCTAGTGGCGGAGCCCCGCCTGCCATACTGGCCGTGGGGATCCTTTTCTGTTCGTGGCTTTGTTTCACGTTATGCTTGCAAGTACTTGTTATTGCAGAGAGAACCGCTTAAAGCTGCGGATTATAGCATAGATGGACGGGAGATTTCGTGCCAGCGGTTCGTTATAGACAGCTGACGTTTCGGCCATAGAAATAATAATACAAGCTTGGAAGGGGAACATTAACAACCCGCCTCCCCGGCCACGTCTCTCATGTCTTTACCCTATTTGACGTGTAAACACGTAAAGGTGCCTCGAGACGGCCTAGCCTCTGCTGGATTGGCTGCGTGTCCATTGCGAGGTCGCTGACTGCTACCACGGTATGCTGTTATTGTATCTTACAGTTTGTACATAGTAATTTGGTGACATTTCACTTGGATTTCAACGCGGAAAACGGATGTGCCACTGTTCAGCTGCATCGGATGGTCGTGACGTCAATGGCGCTCTAGCAGGTAACTGTCATGATTGAGGGTCGAAGTGTACTGTGTGTATGTACAGTACATACACGCGTACAGTACATCACACCTGTCTGGGAGAAGGGCGATACTGCGTCCGGGCAGAGCCATCAGGCAGACATCGACAAACTGACAAGCGAGTGCTTGGAGGTTTGGGACAACATGAATGCCCTAGCTAGACCCTGTATTCGAGTGGAGTGCTCTGCACCACTGTAGGTAAGGTAGGGTAGCGAGGGTAGGTAGGGGAATGAAAGGAATCTCCAGTATGAATTAGCCTAACTTAGTTCAGGTGACTTTCATACCAACTTGTATATTACTTGTATTACGTAACAACAGGGAGCCAACCTACGGTACTTGTACAAGTACCTTACTCATGGCACTACACAGTACGTACAGTACATAGGTACGTACGAAGGTATACATATGTACAATACAGTACTGTATGTATACCAGGTGATGGTGTGCACTCCGTATTTTTTCACATTACGTGTACGTGGTCTACACCGCACGAGATAGATGTTCTGAAACGTTACGGGTTATTTACCAAGCTCCGTACGGAGTACTTGTACGATATCGTTACATGGGAGGATACGAAGATACTACGGAATTTCAGGAGTAGAACGGGAAGGCGCAGATGATGGTAAAAACTGGGAAATCCAACCACGGTTCGCTGAATGCCATTTGTTCCCAATTGCGGTTCTGAAGTAAGGTAGTACCTCCAAGTTCCTTTGCTCAATATAAATGCAAGACAACTACACACCAATACACACAAGTCAACTTCATCAACAGGTATTGGCGCAAGCTGTTCCAGGCGGTCTGGTGATCGTTGGACATAGGAATCCAACAAATAACCTAACGTCTTCTGAGGGTCTCCGCGAAGACTCGTTCCTCATTCCCATTATATAACCTAGGTACGGAGTACATATCCTGCTTTCCCCTTCGGTGGCTGCACGGCTCGACGGGTTTCGTTGAGCAACCTGAGCCGGCTTTTGGCGACTGTTGGTTATCGTCCCCGCCACCACCACCACCACCGCCCTAGATCAGGTAGGGTAGTTATTTGCAGGATTCTGGCAGAACGTTGGCGCTCACGGGAACATTCCCTTACAGTAAGAGCACACTCGCTTTTCGCCCTGTTCTTCCCAACAGTGTCCAAATTCGCTGTCATCGTCGTAAGTTGCCGCCCAGGGCCTCCAGCTGTTGCAGGCTCGTTCTGCTCTTCGATTTTGCGCATTTGACTTAAGCAAATTTCCCTCTTGATCATTCATAAATACAATAGTCCCGAATTTCATGTTCCACCAGCACTAGGAATGGTGGTATTGCCCAGCCTATATTAGCAGATGAGATTTCCACTTTCAAATTGACCCATCGATATCAAGCAGGTAGGCTGACTACGCGCCTCGTCACTTTTCATACAGTAGCCTGCCTGCCCCTTTGACTGCACGCGCCAGCAGTAGGCACTAGGCATACCCACTAATTACACTACAGAGCTGTAATCAACGCCCTGCTTGCCGCACAACCAGAATCTTGCATCGCCGTTCCCCACAACCACGAACAACTGCCACACCTCTGGCCCCGCCAACGATCTTTGCGAAAGGGGGCAAAGGAATAAAAAAATAACTAAAGGATCGGAACCAAAAACAAGACACGCAGAGGAATCAGATTCCAAATCTTTCCAGCAGCAGCGCGCCTGTCGGGGGTCGCGTGGTGTTGGACTGTCGTCTCTCTCGAATCTCGATTGCTTCCTGCCCTTTCCCCGCTTGTCGAACCGTAACCGTCGTGAACCGGGCCGCGTTCAGAACATGACTATCACGAGGACGCTCATCTCATTCATCTTCGATCCTTGAATCTGCGGATCCCCTCAAAGGGGCCCTGTCGCGAGCATGGACCCCGTCGACCGTCCGCTCGACGACCAGCCGCTCGAAACCCCTGCGCGCATCTTCGAGAGGCTGCATCAAATAGCAGGATACACATGGAACGAATCGCGGCCGCCCTTCCGCTCAACCTACGATAACTGGCACATCTTTGGGACGAGGTTCGTCTCTCCGTACTCGACCCCTAGCACGCATACGGCTGCGTCACCCGCGCCCCATCATTTGGTGAGCCCGCCGGCCCTGCCAAACCTCGTGCCGACTAGCCGAGCGGTCCCCGCAGATCTTCGCTCGACATCCTCCTCTTCCTCAGAGAGCGAACACAGCAGCACCGACCGCTCTACTTCTTCCCCCGCCGATGTAGTGGAGGAGCGCGTCGTCGCAAGAGTGTCATACCACGTCCTCCGCGAAGAGAGGGCTTTTCACATATCCAAAAGTCTAGTCTCGAGCGTAGACCCCAACGGGGACCGCATCGTTAAGCCGCTCGATCTCATCCGACTCACACCGCTGCCTGGTGACCGAGGAGCCATCATCGTCACCATCTACGAGGATCCTGGGCCTAACTATCTCTTCAGAATCCTGGACCTGGGACCCGCGTTCTACTTCGCCGAAAAGCACAACGACCGTTGGGAAGCCACCCGCAGCCGCATCTCGTCGCTGGACCCGGCCATCAGCCTACAGAGCTTCCTGGACTTCGCCATCGGCGCAGCCCAGTGTTTGGAGATAGTTCACTACGGCCAAGGCATAGTGCATGGCGAGATACGGGGCGACTCGTTTCACTACAACATCGAAACGAACCAGGTCAAGCTGGTGTCTTTCGGTTCCGGGATAAGATCTTTTGAATACGGCCTGACTAGCCACGGATGGTCTGCGCTATCTAAGGAGGTGGGCGCGAAGCACAAACTGCAATACATTAGCCCGGAACAGACTGGGCGCATCCCCGTCGAGCCGGACAACAGGACCGACATTTACTCGCTCGGCGTTCTGCTCTGGTGTCTCCTAACACAGCAGCCCGTTTTTCAAGGGGAGACGCCCCTCGACGTCGTCCAGGGCGTTCTTGGACGGAGGATACCGAGCGTCAACACGTTCCGAATGGATGTCCCCGAAGTTATCGGCCGAATCATCCAGAAATGCACGTCCAAGAATGTCAGCGACAGGTACTACTCTGCAGGCGGCCTCCGCTACGACCTTGTTTCGGTTCAGAAGATGCTTGGCGACGGCAATTCAGCGGCATTGAGGGACTGGCCGATTGGTTCCAGGGACGTCTCTTCCTCCTTCAGGTTACCCTCAGTCATGATAGGCCGAGAGCGCGAACGAGACGAACTCGTCAAGGTTATCGAGAGGGTTGCAAAAAGCCATTCCGTTGGCCCCACGGGGAGCGTGAGCTGGAGTTCCGACGCCTCGAACTTGTCTACCGAGTTATTCGACGCTGGCGACGCATCCAGCGACGGTGGAAGCTCGGGCGGAGCGACGAACCGACGCACCGGCTCTGCCACACAGCTAGAAATGAGGCCCAAGATCGGCTTGAATCAGTCGGTACAAGGAACAGACTCGGCGGGATCTCTATCCACCGCCGGCTCGGGTAACTCAGGGGGTCTCAGACCGCAACACCAATGGGACAAGAACCACATCACCCATGCCGAGGGCGTCTTGAGCGCCGACGGTGGCAGTAGTTCCGAGCTTTCGAGGCACCCCGCCACCGTGGCAGCGGATTCCTCGTCGACCAGCTTGTCCCGGCAGCTAGGCTCGGCCAAATTCAGGAGGCAAGGCCATTGCGAGGTCGTAATCATTGAGGGTGCGGGAGGACTGGGCAAGAGCTGCCTTGTCCAGTCGGTTCTTCCAGATGCACGCAGGAGAGGGTACTGTACAACGGCCAAGTTTGACCGTGCCAGAAGGACGGCCTATGGTCCTCTGCTGAAGCTGCTCTCGTCCTTGTTCCGCCAGGTGTGGGGCGAGAGAAACACGGAAACTCCTTTCCACCAAGCGCTGAAGCAGTATGTTCGGCCAGTATGGCCCATGTTGCACAAGGTTCTAGGCCTTCCCGAGTTTCTCCTCCCGTCCTTGGAAACAGCTCTTTCACGCTCCTCATCCAACCACCGGGTTTCTAGATCAAATCTGAAGAGCCAAAGTTCCCCCCTGGATTCCTCTGCCAGTACTACGCCGCGGCCCCCTTCCACGGGCATGTCCGCGCAGAGCTCCCGGGACTTCCTCAGGGCCGGCACCTCCACGAAGACCAATCGGCTGGTGACAACCTTTCTCGACGTGCTGAGGATGTTCACCCATTACAAGTTCATCTGCTTCTGTCTGGATGATCTGCATTACGCCGACGATGAGTCTCTGGAGCTTCTCAGTCAAATTGTCAGCGCAAGGCTTAAAATGGTCGTCATAATTACCTACCGCCCGGAGGGCAATGCCCTTGAGATGGTGCAGAAGATAGTCAGCCCCCCTAAGTCGGAAGAGCCCTCTAGGTCTGGGATCCCTACGACGACTAAGCTCGTTTTGCAGCCACTTGGTGAGGACGAAATAGTCCACTATGTTTCAACGACACTCTCGTTGCCAAAGGAAGAGGTCCATCCTCTGGCATTGGTCATCCAGTCCAAGACAGCAGGAAATCCCTTTTACATGCGGGAAATGCTGAGCGCCGGCCACCGGAAGAAGTGCATTTGGTACGACTATATCACCGGCCGCTGGAAATACGATTTGGATAAACTCTTTGATCAATTCAAAGGGGAGCAGAACTACGACGTGCTTGACACGGCTTTCATCACACGACGCCTCAGCGAGCTGCCGCGGGCTTCCAGGTCCATCCTAGCTTGGGCCGCACTGCTAGGCAACACGTTCTCATTTGAACTGATCTGCAAATTGATGGAGGAGGAAAACCGCGTTGACGAGTGCACCGAGGAGCTAGGCCAGCCATCGGCATCAACATCAGCCTTTTCGCAGGAGGATGCCGTGGCCGGACTGGAATCTGCTATTCAGGCCTTCATCATTGTCCCGTGCGACCGGGATGACTACTTCCGCTTCGCCCACGACAGATACATCCAAGCTGCATCGGCGCTTAAGGAGTGCAACGCGCGAAAAATGCACTTTATGATTGCTCAGCTCCTTCTCAAGAAGTCCTCATGTGATTCGGCGCTGAAGGACAGCACCGCCTATCACATTTGCGAGTCAGTAGATATCATCAAAAAGCGGGTAGCACATCGGCAGCCCTTCCGCAAGCTGCTATTTGAGCGCGCACACGAGGCTATTGAAAGCGGGGCGCGGTCTACCGCAGCGAAGTATTACAGCAATGCCCTTGCACTCCTTCAAACGGATCCCTGGGTTGATGATGCCGAGGATGCCTCGTACGACGAGACTCTCCAGCTCTACCTTCAAGCAGCCGAATGTTACCTGTTCATGGGGCATCACAGTGCTGCGAGCGTGCTCCTTCAGACAATCTTTGACCGCGCGAGGACCGAGCTCGATAAGGCACCCGCGTTAGTGCTGCAGTCTAGGATCTTTTCGCAGAGCGGGCAGGAGACGCAGGCGGTGGCCTCGCTAAAACAATGCCTGAAAGCTCTCGACGTCGATTTGGACGAGCAAGCTACCATGGAGACGTGTGACGACCGATTCGAGCGTCTTTGCGTAAAGATTCAGGCCATGGAGCGCCAGGAGGTGCTGAATCCTGCTTCGTCCAATGATGCGATGCTGTCCTCCGTCGGCGCTGTGCTCGCCGAGGCGGCGAGTGCCGGATGGTGGAGTGATTGCACCGTTTTCTATCAGTTGTCTCTTCTGATGATGGAGACTCATTTCAGCCGAGGAGCGTACCCGCAATCTGGGATGGCTTTTCTCTACATGTCCATCATCGCCCTGTCGCGCTTCAATATGGCTCAGTTTTCAGCCGAGCTGGCGGGCTTCTGTCTTGAGCTGTTGAATAAGTATCGGGATCCGTTCTCGGTGTCGAGGGGCTACATGAT
Organism: Canariomyces notabilis; assembly: GCF_033297395.1. Classification (NCBI taxonomy): domain Eukaryota; kingdom Fungi; phylum Ascomycota; class Sordariomycetes; order Sordariales; family Chaetomiaceae; genus Canariomyces; species Canariomyces notabilis. The sequence goes on along the minus strand of NW_027041838.1, from coordinate 547,027 downwards.
CTATGCAAACTTTGTTGGGCATGTTCGAGATCCGATCGCAGCTTCAGTGACGCAGCTCGAAGGATTCGTCGACTACGCGGCGGCCGCTGGGGATAGGATATCAACTATTCTCAGTTTTGGGCTCTCGGCACAGCACAGATTCTACGCAAGCGAGAACTGCTCCGACCTTGAAAGCTTCTGCCAGTACGGTTGTGAGGAGATCCCGAACTGGCATCTCGACACGCGAGGTGGCTCGATCCTTATCGCGGTGAGGCAGGTTTGCCGCGCCCTCCAGGGCAAGACTCGCGCGTCAGAGCCGCTCGAGGTCATGAGCGACGAGCAGCACGATGCTTTGACATACAAAGGCTGGCTCGAGGCCCACACGGACAACGGCGGCCGGGCATTGCTGCTGTATGAGACAATGGAAATTGTGCCCTTGTTTCTCTACGGCCACTATGAGCGCGCGGTCGAGGTCGGAAAGGCGTGCTACGAGCGCGCGTATCTCCTGTGGTCGGCTCGCAACACGAGGTTGGCAATGCTCTTCTATGGCTTGGCTCTTGCCGGCAGCATCCTCCGCCAGCAACAGGACCCCACAGCGCCAGGGGAAGAGGCGCTCAGGAATCAGCTCGAAGACACGGTTCGGGAGGTTGAGGAGCTCAGCCGGAAGATCAAAGACTGGCAGGTGGTCGATGATGTCAATTATCTAGCCTGGTCAAAGCTGCTCGACGCCCAAATTTCAGAAATGCTCGGTAACCACGGAATAGCGATCCGGCAGTACGAAGAGGCCCTGGATCACGCATCAGAACACGACTTTCTCTTTGAGGAAGCGCTCGGAAACTACTTGATGGCCAACATATTCATTAGGAATGATGCCAGACGGTCTGCGCGCTCCGCGCTTCGTGATGCGATTGGTCTCTATCGCCAGTTTGGCGCTACCGGCATTGCCGACCGTATCGAGAGCGAGCATAGCATCCTGCTTCACGGCGCCATGCGAAATCCTCGAAACATTGATGTCGGGGTTCAGACCGACTTTTCTGGTGACACTTCGTCGGTTCAGTATCGGACCGTCGACAACGAGAGTGCGATTGAAGTCCAACAAGCGCATGCCGCTGATGCAGTCCTCAAAGGGGAGCGCATGACGGCGTGGAGAGGATCGACGCAGCCAGAGGCCGGAGTCGGGTTGCCTGCGCTCGATATGATCGATCTGCATGCTATTCTGGTCTCGTCGCAAGTTATCTCGTCTGTGCTAAGGATAGATGAGCTCCTCAAGACCATGTGCGATGTGATACTGCAGACCTGCAGCGGGTCTGCTACTCTTGCCGCCATCGTCGTACAGGATGAAGGAAGTGCAGACTGGTGCGTCGCTGCGAGCGGCGACCCCGAAAAGGGCGCTGAAGCCCACATTCCCGCCCTTCCCCTCAGCGGGACCGACCTTGTCGCCGAGAACGTCATACTCTACTGCACCCGCTTCCGCGAGGTGGTCTTCCTCCAAGATCTCCTTACTGATGAGCGGTTCGGCAATGTCAGCGAAGACTGGGTGTACAAGAACCCCGGCAGCAAGGCCGTCATCGCCATTCCTATTTGCCACGGTTCGAAGCCGCTGCTTGGTGTGCTCTATCTCGAGGGGGTTCCCGGATCCTTCACGGACCGCAATGTCACCGTGTTGCAACTCCTTGTCAACCAGATCGGCATCAGTTACTCCAACGCGCTGGCCATGAAGGCGGTCGAGAAGGTATCGGCAGAGAACATTTCTATGGTCGAGCTTCAGAAGCGCGCGTTGGCAAAGGCAATCGAAGCAGAAACAAAGGCCAAAAATGCAGAAGCAGAGGCTATCCGCAACGTCAAACTCGCCGAAGAAGCTACAAGAGCGAAATCCATCTTTCTGGCCAACGTCTCCCACGAGCTCCGCACGCCCCTCAATGGTGTGATTGGAAATTCGGAACTCCTCAGGGACAGCAATCTCAACAAGGAGCAGCAAGAGATGGCGGACTCGATCAGGGTATCGGCGGATCTGCTCTTGACGGTTATCAACGACATTCTGGACTTCTCAAGGATGGAGGCGGACAAGATGAAGCTCTACATTATCGCGTTCAACCCCGAGGAGATGGTAAGGGAAGTCGTCCGGGCAGTCTCGTACAGTAACAGGGAGAAGACGTCCAGGAAGAACGTCAAGATCATACAGGACATCAACCTACCCCCCATGCTTATCTACGGTGATCCCATTCGCCTGCACCAGGTGCTTGGCAACCTGATCGGAAACAGCCTCAAATTCACCGAGGACGGCTCTATTACCATCGGAGCCCGGATCGACTCCGAGACGGAGGACAAGGCCACGTTGACATTCTGGGTCAAGGACACGGGCATTGGGATCTCCCCGCAGCAGCTCGAGAACCTTTTTCAGCCGTTCAGCCAGGCGGACGCGAGCACGGCCCGCAAGTACGGCGGCAGCGGCCTCGGCCTGAGCATCTGCAAGTCCCTGATCGAAACAATGATGAAGGGAACAATCCGCCTCGAAAGCCAACAGAACGTCGGCACAACTGCCCGGTTCACTGTCACGTTTGAGAAGGCACGCCCGGAAGTTGTTGCTGGCCAGGAACAGGCGGTAACCCGCGCGGCGCTGCCGGAACCCAAGACGCCATCTAACAAAGCCAAGCTAGCATCAGCCAAGGATCTCTCGTCCATTTCGTCACCCCTATCCAGCCCACCTCCCGAAATCGTGGACCTCTCACACATTCCGAAGGATCAGCTTCGCATCTGTATCGCCGAGGACAACGCCATCAACGCCAAGATAGCCATGCAGTACCTACAGCGGCTGGGGTACACCAATGTGCGTACATACGATAACGGGCTCAAGGCCGTAGAGGGGCTGCGCGAGAAGGCGCGAATTGGCATGCCCTACCACATCATCCTCATGGACGTCCAGATGCCCGTGTTGGATGGGTACGAGGCCACCAAGCTGCTCCGCAACGACGAGCTCGAGTCGGTCAGGAAGGTGCTTGTCATCGCCATGACCGCCTCAGCTATCCAGGGTGACAGGGAGAAGTGCCTCGCCGCGGGCATGAACGACTACCTTGCTAAACCGGTCAAGTGCGAGGTTCTCAAGAAGAAGCTGGATGCTTATTTACTGCGCGCAGGGGGTTCCTGATGGTTGAATTGTCAAAGAAGAGCACAAAACAGGGCAGGCTCCTTCTTCCTGAACCAGTCTGGATGACCAATAAGATATAGGGAGTTAGACGGAGGTGGTTCAGCTTTAGAGGATAAGGGTGGTGAATTTTTTCTCTATGTAACATGCATGGCACGGCACGGCACGGCAAGGTACAGCATAGCATGGCATGGCATGGCATGACACTGTGGACGGGATCACTGCCTGCTCTGGATATGGGACTGTGAAAGATGGGCGGGTTCAGTCTCCTCGCCTGAAAGACCAAGGGGCATTGGACGAGGTGGCCGAGTCAAACTCCTTTCGTTTCTCGTTAGGTATTTTCACCGTTCACTCTTCTGCTTCTTGCGTAGATACCTTATGCATTGGGCATTCTGGGATTATACCAATCTTTCATTTTTCCTCCTCATCTCACATTTCCGGCCATCTTTGCTCTTTCTGTGTGTGATTGACGTCCGGGCAACCGAGGGGACTTGTAAGCTCAACTTGTTCATTGGGCTCCAACTTGGGATCGGTTGTACACACGGGGCTCCCGGTAATGAGATGACGAGGCCAGAGGAGGGTCTGGAGTGGAACTGGTAGCCCCGTGGCTCGTTTACTCATGTTTTGATGACGATAATGATTGTCATTGTGCTCCCTTTGTCGCCACTCCCCGCAAACATCGTCAGTCATCAATCACAACAGTCAGAGCGGCAGGCACGGGCAAAGACAGGCCAGGCAGGCCGCATCAGGTAACGACGGTTGCTTCTCCCTCCCTATCGCTGGAAGCTATGGCTAGTGGTATATACCCTCGATACCTTACCTGCTTGGATATTTCTGTGGATTTGCATAAGCTAGAGGAAACACGGAGTCGGGGCGTGGGGGGTTAGGATCGTATTTCGGATGCATTTGTGGCAGTGCTGGATTTTTGGTTGAACTGTTTGCAGTGTTGTTGTTTGTCAGCTGTAGGCCGCATAACAAAGGTCATTACTAGTAACCAAGGGCAGCATGTCCAATGCGATATGGGTGTATGGTTTTCAGTGGTCCTCGAGGTTGGGGCTGTTTGCTGAAGAGCCGGCGGACCATAGAGCTAGCGTTCGAGTTCCATGTCGGGTGTGAACTTCATTGGAAGTGAGTATGTATACAGCGAAGCAATACTTCCGTCCTGTTTCAGGGATGTCGATGTCGTCTATGTAGCTTCGTATCTAATGGCCAGCGTAGAAAGTACGGGAGAGATGCCTTCTATAGCCGTAGACTGCAAACTAGACTAGTTCCACCTCCCCGTAATTCATCATCAATTAATCACCACAACCAATAAAGGATTCACTCCCATTATCACCCCCTCCACCAAGCCGCCACCCCCAACACAAAGACACAAACCAGCACGTCCCCCTTGACAGTCCCGAGCACCTCGCCGTAGCGCAGCGCAATCTCGACTTTGGCGCGCACCGAGGCCGGGAGGAACTGCGCCAGCACCCCCACTACCCCGTTCCCTCCGCCGCTGCCGCGCCCGCGGTCCACAAACCACCGCGTGGTGAGCAGCACCGCCTCGGCTGTGGCAAACGCCCAAAACAAATTCTTGGCCGCCGCCTCCTTCTCCTTTTCCTCGATAGCGGTAGGCGGCGATGCCGCGGCGTAGGCGGCCCGCTCCCGCTCCAGCCGTGTCCCCCTGAACGGCGTCCACAGCGCGATGTACAGCCCCAGCGAGAGGGCCACGGCTGTGTGCAGCAGGCGCCAGAGGGAGGAGGAGCGGGAGGGGAGGGTTGCTTGTTGTTGTTGCTGCTGCGGTTGTGACTGTTGGGACTGTTGCTGTTGTGATAGTGGTGGTGGGGGGAAGGGTAGGCCCATGTTGGCGAAGGGGTTGCCGCCATTATTGCTGCCGCCACCGCCAAGCATCTGCATCATCATGCGCAGCATTGCGTCGTCGTCCATTCCTGGCGGCATTCCTGACGGCGGGGTGCCGGTTCCTGGGCTGCCGCGGTCCAGATCGAGCATTATCTGTCGGAGGCGGGCGTCGGAGAGGTTGTCACTGAGGTTTGGCCCGGAGGGCTGCGGCACACGAGGGGTCGTCTGTGGCTGGTAGAAGTGCTGCGAAATGTCGACTTCCTCAGGATCGGCGTGCTGGGGCGCCGCCGCTGTTGCTGCTGCTGCTGGCGTAGGGGTACCATTAGAAGGGGCATCTGTGGCAGTGGTGGTGTCTGTCGATGTCGGCACGGCTGCCGGGGTAGCTGCTGGCACAGGATCTAATACAGAGGCGGACGGTTAGTATTTTGGTTGACTGCTCGAACTTTGTTGGTCCGGAACAAACCTCGCTGAACCCCTCCGCCCAAGCCAGTAATTGTCTTCAACCTCGACTCGGCACCGGCCTTGATCTTGGCCTCACGGCGTGCTTTGCGCAGACGGATCTGCTCAGCTGCGCGCGCCGCAGCAGCTTCTTCTTCTGGTGTCAACTGCGTCATGCTTTTCCCTCGTGGTAAATCCTCTCTACTCTCGGAACGAGATTGACTTTTGAAACTTTGCACAACGGGTTCCTGGCAGGATCCAAGTTGCGAGAAAGAAAACCACGGTTGTGACGTCGACCTCGCTCAGTGGACAAACGTGGTTCATTGACATTTAGGGACACTGTGCTGTTCCAGCCAACCAAACGTCGTTGATGCTGGGCCCCGCTTAGAATCTCTTATCTTATCGGTCCTGCCCTCCATGACCATAGCACATGATGGCAGGTGTTTGGAAATCGGGATGCTGCAACAAAAGGGCCAGCCAAAATAGTAAGCAGCCACATTACTGTACTAGCCAGTCTCGAAGCGCAAACCACTGCATCTCACGGCACGCAAGAAACGACTTCAGTCTCTTCGAACACACTCCAGGTCTACCGATCACATGTTCTCTCATCCCACCCTGCAACTGCATTCCACTGCCTCCTTCCTGAACCATGCCACAGGGAGCATTACCAACCTTGCTCAAGGAGTAGCCTTGCTCAAGGAGTAGCCTTGCTCAAGGAGTAGCCTTGCTCAAGGAGTAGCCTTGCTCAAGGAGTAGCCTTGCTCATACTAATCAACCGCTTCACACCAGCCTGCCGAGAAGAGAGGACACCCATTAGCATCACCCAACGGAATCAATATTAGGATCACAGAAGGGAAAAGACCTACCATCCACTGTCCACACTCCTCCGTCTTATTCTTCTGAATCTCCACCTGCAGCTTCGCAGCAGCATCGTAGTTCTTCGCCGCAAGCGCTGCCGCCAGCTGCGACAGCTGCTCAATCGTGTCAGGCTTGACCAGCTCCTCATTGTTGAGGTGGTCAAACAGTATACCCAATCGCTTCTGTGTGTCTTTGACCTGCACCGAAAACGACGCCGGCGCCTTGGCAGCCACTCGCTGCATGTCCTGACTCAGTATCTCGACCAGTTGCTGCGCGTTGGGCGGAATATGTGACCTGTCGCCCGGAGGGTGCCTGGGCTTCTGCGCCGCCGGGGGAGCAGCTGCCCGTGGTGGCGCTTCCGTGGGCGGAGCCCTAGCTGGAGGCGGTGGGCCGCTAGCGCTGGGAGGAGGGCCGGATGTTGGTGGCGGTCCTACGGGCGGACGAGAAGCTTGAGGTGGCGGCGCTGCGTATTGCCGTGGAGGAGGCGGCGCCACGGGCTGGCTGCCTGGAGCCGGAGCATACGGGTTCGATTGGGGAGGTGCCATCGGGGTAGATGAGGTCCCTGGGTTATATGCTTGTGCTGCCGGTGCTGGTGCGTATCTACTTGTCGGCGGCGGTCCAGGAGGAGGGGGGTTGTAAGGGGAAGCTGTCCGGGGAACGGTGGGGGCCATTGGAGAAGCCAACGCAGCTGCTGGCTGAGGAGGGGGTGCATAAGGATTGGTCGACGAGTTGGACACCACCGATGACGGCCTCACCGGCTGTTGTCCGGCGGGCGGTGGGCCAACAGGAGGAGACGTTACATTACGAGGGGGTGCAGATCCCTTGGGCGGCGGCGGCGGTGTCGGCGCACTCCGCTGATAGGGCCCGGCAAGTGGAGGGCTCTGCAGGTTTGTTTGGCCAGGGAAGGGGGATGTGACTGGTGGCACACTGGGCGTAGCCCTGCGAACAGGTGGCTTCGTGACCATGGGTACATCATTCCAGTTACCGGCATCTTTGTTGGCCTTTGGTGGGGGACCAGTGCTCCTAGCCGGTGGAGGGACTTGCGATCCGGCCTGACCAAAAGTGTGGGGTGGCCCATAACCCCCTACAGAGGGAGGCGAAGGCACATATCCAGCGCCTTGTGCATACGGCGTCGCCGCTGAAGGCTGATAGTGAGATGTCATGGCAGGTGCGTACGGATTCTGCGCTGGTGCCGGGGGCTGGGGTTGAACGGCTGGGGCATAAGGATTCAGGGGGCTTGGCCCCACGGGCGGGACGGAGGCGGGCTGCTGATAGCCTACAGAAGCCGCGCCGCGAGAGGCAGATCGGGAGGTAGGGGCAGCCTGCCGTGCTGCGACCCGGGGAGCAGCCTTCTGGGTGGCCAGCTTGACGCGGTTCCTGGCGACGTCAGCAGCGGGGAAGCTATCCGGGAGAAGGTCGAGATATTTCTGCGCAATGGCCAGTTGGCCGTGAGCAGCCGCGATATCCGCGTACTCGGTGTACTTGTCATACAAAGACGCAAGCTTCCAGCCTTCCGTAAGGTTCTTTTCGTTGTCTGTAAACTTGGTGACATGACGGAAAACTGTAACTTTTTCGATGAAGTGTTGCAGCGATCGCGCATGAACAGAAAAATTGGAGTCATCGCTGGCTTCTTGTAGCCCGGCCTGCTCCGCCTCCTGGAGTTCCGTGATCCAGATATCCACTACCTTTTCGAGCTTCGAGCCAACGAGATAGCAGAAGGAAGCGTCTTTCCTCGAGCCCGATTCGAAGATTCGGTCGCCAAGGGCCTCGCACAGATCGGGAAACTCGGACGGCTCGGCGAAAGTGCAGAGTGAGACCATGGTCTCCTTCCAGTTGGCAAGGTCTGCGTTGTACACGACATCCCACAGGTTCTTGGCGATGACTGAGCTAATGAGGCGCAAATAGCTTGGGCCGGCCTTCTTTTGGGCGAGATATGCTGTCTGCACCTTGTCAACCAGTTCCTTTCCACCGCAATTCGCAAGAATGAAGGCATCTGCAATTCTATCCTCCTTCAAGCAGATATTGACGGCCTTCTCAAAGTTGCCAAGAAGGAGAGCTCTGGTAATCTGGTCTTCAAGTGCCGTGTTGCCTCCACTCAGGAGATGGAATGGGTTGTCCGTTTTGGCACCCTTGGCAGCAGTAAGATCAGACAAGAAATCGTCGCCGTCGTCGACGTCGCCCCACATGCTTGTCACACGCTTGTGCTTCTTGGTTGCATCATGACCGTTGACTTGCGGCGGGGCTAACCCCGTCTCCTTTGGCTCTTCTTTCGGCTCTTCTTTCGACTCAGAAGTCTCTCCCTCTTCGTCGGGACCAGAGCCTTCTTCATCCTTGAAGCCCAGATAGTCGATTATCTTGGTACGTCCGTCAAGTTCGCTCAATGTCTTCAACACTTGCCAGTCAGCCTTCTCTTCGTCTGTCTTGGCATTAGCGATGTGAGAGTCGCAGATGCCGGCGATATCCCCGCTTTTCAAGGCCTCCTCAAACTTTTCTGTTGCCGAGCCAATGTCTGAATCAACGGAGAAGCTCGATATTTGAATCTTGGAAGATCTCGCTTGGCCAGCCGGCGCCTCACTCTTCCTGAAGATGACCAGCTTGCCCCCGTAGCCAAAGGAGACACCGACTGGTCGTTCGAACCACGCGGGCGCTCTGGCGAGAGAGAATGACGCCCCTTGGAGCTGAGTTGGTGCCTTGGAGAAGAAATCATCGTCGGACATGCTAGTCTGCGCGGCGGGAACAGCAGATGGGTTCGTATTTTGCAATGTCTGAATGGTGATTTTGCCGTCGAAGGACGCGGCAGCCGACAGATTCGGGTTGCCGGGGTGAAAGCGGGTCGAGAAAACCCAGTTTGTGGACTCGGGGAACTCGCCATATCGCTCGCCCGTCTGCGGGTTCCATACCAGCGTCCTGTTATCCTTGCCGCAAGAGATGAGTAGGCCAGGATCTTGCTCACACCATGACAGCGACAGGATGCCCTGGTCATGGCCTTGTAGCGTCCTCTCAGGCGCCTGTGAGTTCCTGAGGTTCCACAGAAGGATGACTGGGGTATTGTCATCGGACGTGGCTGTCAGGAGGTTCGTCGAGTTGTTCGGATCCCAAGCAATTGCGCTCACGGGCTTGCGGTTGTTGTTTAGGGTCAATGAAGCCTTCTTCGTCTTGAGATCCCACACTGTGACAAATCCGCCTGCGCTGCCAGTGGCTAGAATATTTGAGACCTTCCGATTCCAAGCCACGCAGTCGATATCCTGGGCTGCGGCAGTACCGAGGCGGAAGGCGGTTGAGGTGTCGTTGGTGTCCCAGATGAAAAGCTCACCCTTGGCACCAGCCGTGGCCAGGACTTGCGGCCGTAGGGGGTTAAACTGCAGCGCCTTGATGGGCCCAGTATGCTTGGTATCGCGTGACATGAGGGCTTCTTCGCCGGCGAGGAGCTTCGCGGCATCCCAGAGCTGTAGCGAGCCGTCCTCCATTGCGCCAGCAACAACACCCCGCGGGTGCTCATCACTCGGGGCTCCCCATGCTATGTCGTAGAATCTGACTTCATATCAGTACTCGGTCGGGGGCGCAACAAAGGCGACGCGGATTACCTAGACTCGGTGCTGATGCTGATTAGGGGCTGCAACTCAAGGCCCTGGTCCGGTGCATCGAGATTGAGATCCCACAGCTCCAGCTTGGTCTCATCAGAGAAGTCGGCATCCACCGCGCCTGACCTGGTGCCCGTGACCAGGAGAGGGTTTGTGCCAGGCGACCAAGCAAAGGCCGCAGTCCGCGGAATCTCCCTCAGCCGGACCATGTCGGCGGCGTTGGGCTAAGCTGAGAGTTGAAAGAGAAAAGGCAACGGCGTCAAGCGGGGTCTGGCGTCGGTAAAGCGGACTCGGAAATGCACAATTGGCCTGGGTATTGGCAAGCAAAACACGCCGAAGACCGTAGAGTAGGCGAGCCGTGGAGGCGAAGGTGAAAATGACTGGTGGTGCCAGTCCAGGCGGATCGAGTTGGAATTGTGTTGCTTCGTCTTGCCAGATTGCACCGACTTCCAACCACAGAAGGGATGTGCCCCAGAATTCTGGCGCGGGCTGTCTCACTAACCGTTCTAGGGAGGGAAGCCCCTGAGGAGGAGGCATTGAACCCTAACCCTCTAATCCAACACTGCCCTGCAGTTTTGCTTTGGCTTACTCATATAGACTGCAGAGCGAACTCCCAGCATTGCATAATGTAGTCCTACAACATTGTAGATAATCTGGAGCCATCATAAACGTATAGAGACCATATTCTCATTGAAAAACTCTAGATTGCTTAGTGACAGTTTCCGAGCTCATGTAATTACAATACATAGCGTATGCCGTGAGGATGACGTACTGTACCAAAACGACTCATGCCGCCAGCCGCAACCACAAGGCTCCAAGCGGGGCATCTTCGCCTGGTACTCCGTATCTACTGTAATGTACAATACATGCAGTACACATCTGGTACCTTACGATATACGAAGGACTGTATCCTTACTCAAACCTCACTCACTCAAGTCTCAAGCTCATCTTTGAAGCCACGTGGTTTTCGCAGTCGTTCCCGTCTTTCGACAGACAGCTTACATTGATGCGGAAATACAAACGCATCGGATAAGACTCGGCCAATATTTTCGTTTGGCTACCGAGTCACCAGCCTATACTTCATAACATCCCAAGAACAGAACATCAACTCTCAGACACTGAGCCCTTGTTGCCTCTCAACTTCAACCACTCGACCGCCAACTCACTTAACCGACAGCCCGGAATAGGAGGGATAGAAGGAGGAAAACAATGACGGATTCCACACGCTGGAAATCTACCGTCTACATAGGCGGGCTCGCCCCGGCCGTGACCGTGACCACGCTACAAGAGGCCTTCATCCCATTTGGCGAGATTGCCGACGTGTCGTTGCCCAAGAATGAGAACCCCAACACCGCTGCGGCCGAGCCGCACCGGGGCTTTGCTTACGTCGAGTTCGAGGATCCTGACGACGCCAAGGAGGCCATCGACAACATGGACCAGGCCGAGCTATTTGGGCGTGTCATCAAAGTGTCGGCGGCTAAGCCGCCCAAGAGCGCGATCCAGGGTCTGGGGAGCAAGACGGCCGTTTGGGAACAGGTGAGCCGCTCCCTCTTCCATATGAAAGCTTTCCGTGGGGGGTCATTAACTGTGCTGGGGTGTAGGAGGGTTGGCTTGCCGAGCATGCGGTGAGCGAAGAGGACAGGTTAGCGGCAGAGCAAGCTCAGAATGCAAGACCGGATGATCCCATGCAGGGACTTGAGGGTCTTGATGTTGCAGGGCCTAAACCGGAATGAAGGTTATCTACATGCTGAAGGAGCAAGGAGTTAGGGAGAGCACGCCAAGAGTGCGCGAATGGCCTGGCCCTACTCGTGATATCACGGGAAGCAACGGGCCAGGAAACTTTGCATAGCCACGGCGTTTGTGGGAAGCTTCTGTTAGTCATGGAAAATGCATGTTTGTTCACACGTCTTGGACACTGAAAACACCGAGGGTATTCAGACCCTGGCCCCGTCCACCCCGCTCGATGTTCCGTTCATATACAAGTCTACCGCCAGTCAAGTCTAAACCCCCTCGATCATGAGAAAAAATACATGCATCCCTTAGTGGTGCTCCGCATGAGACTCGGCGGCGCGGTTTGTCCTCTTGAGGCGGATGTTCTTATCGACGATTAGATGGCGGGCGCTCGAGTAGATGGCGGCAGAAACGGCAAAGGCAACGACAACACCTGTATCACCCCATGAGCGCAATTCCACGCCGGACTGTGGAGGATTTATCGCGGTAGCTCACCGAGGGGGATCAGTTCGGCGGGGATCTTCCTCAGGCGCCTCAGGCGCTGGGAGACTGTGTGCGCTGTGAATTCACCCGATATCTCGTCAACTTCGAATCGCTTCCAGACGCAGCGCATCGACTCGCTGATAGCTGTTGCTCAATGACTGGACATACCAGCTTGTTCCTCCTTCTACACATCGCCTGTCAGCTCTGACGCAATCTAGCTAAACTGCCGCATTGCAGCTCCAACTCACAGGTACCGGCCCCATCATGCGAGCCGTAGGACGGAACATGCGCAAAGATCGTGTAGCGAACATTTTGCTAGGAATTGAGTGGGGATGCTGGCTGGAGAAAGGAAATACGGCTGCGCAGCCCGATCGGTACTCCGGTAGTGAATAGGTGACGAGCTTTGGGAGTTGAGGTCAGCGGTTTTGGTGAATGGAAACATAAAGCCCGGTCCATTGAGACCCACAGCAGCACCAAACTTGGCCAGTGAAATCAGCCCACCTCTTGTGAAAAGCAGAGCATTTTTCTGCCTCAGGCCGAAATCCAATCATCAGAGCTCCAGTGGGTCATATTCCGCATCATTGCGTGGGAGCAACCGCACGGAGCCGAATACAGTGACAAGCAACACACGATAACCTCACCTCCCGGAGATCGACTCCCCGTCATTCAAGGTTGCCATTGAACCGCCGTAGTTCTCACCTACTTGACTCTTGACTTGCCAAAATGTCGGACGACGAGCGCGTTACCAAGCCCTTCAAGTTCGTCACAGGTACGATTGCGCCGCATTGCAAATTCCCGCCCCAGAAATTGGGCATGGCCTGATGTTTGGTGCTTCGTCCCGGAGACGTCTTTCGCTAACACTGTTGGTAGCTGGTACGCTATATCTCTTCCATTCTGCAGATATAATAGCTGGAAATTGAATTGGTCTATTTGGGAGGAGAACGGGGGGTGATGGATTTGGAGAGCAGGATGATGAAGAGGGCCGACGAATCACTTCAAGAGCACGATCTGACAACAGCCCTGCCTAGGTGTCGACGCCCGCTTCCCAAACACCAACCAGACCAAGCACTGCTGGCAGAACTACGTCGACTATCACAAGTGCATCCTTGCCAAGGGCGAGGACTTCGCCCCGTGCCGCCAGGTTAGCCGGTCCCCGCCCTTATTGGAGCTGTCTCCGAGGAGGGGGTGATGCTCTCAGATGCAGAAGCTAAACATCACGGTTGCTACAGTTCTGGCTCGCATATCGGTCTCTTTGCCCCAGCGGTTGGTATCAGCGATGGGATGAGCAGAGAGGTAAGAAGAATGAAGCTCTTGATCGCGTCCGGCAGTACTGACACGCAACGCAGAGGCTGGAAATTTCCCCGTTAAACTTGAATGAGGGGGTCTGAAGACTAGGAGCGGTTGGCAAGGGGATGTACTCGACCCGAACCTTGTTACATTAGATTTACATCAACATGGGATGCACATAGAGGGTGTAAGTCAATCTTGTACATTCAGTGAGGAAACCAACTGCGGAAACACAGAGGTTTGTTACGACAATCCTAGTACACGCTTGAGAATGTGACCCGGTGTTGCCAACCAGTCAACCAGAACACCAGACGCCAGAACCCCGTCCCACAGCTACTATAGCCACTCCGGGAGACTATGTTCGTCTCCTAAACAATACAAGCCAGCCCAATTGGGCCAGTATCACAGCCCTGCATCAGGCCTCTGCGTTTTCGCCCTCACTGTCGTCATCGGAACTCATAAACTCGTCGTCGTCGTCGAAACCAACAAATCTTTTCGCTGGCGCCTTGCCATTCTCCTGTTCCTTTCCCTTCCGCCTGATATCCGATCCCGCCTCTGGCTCCGAGGGCGGCGTAGTCGCCTTCGACCCGCCACTCTCCTCACTTTCGTCCATAATCTTCTTGTCACCGTCCTCCCCCTCCCCCTCCTCACTCTCGGCACCACTGTTGCTACTGCTCCCACCACCGCTCCCCTCCCCAACTGTCGCCCCAACACCCATTAGATTATCCCTGTACGCCCCGGCCCCTTGGCTCATGACCAGCCTGACGGCCTCGCGGGTGCGCTCGCCCACCTCCTCCTTGTCCTCGACCCACTTGCCGTCGAGGCCGACTTTCCGGCTGCCGTACTTGATCTCGTCCTGCCTGCGCTCGGCCATCTCGACAATCTCCTCCCAGCGCTTGCGCCGGCGCTCTTTTTCCTTGCGCTCCATCTCGGGCTTGATGGCCAGGTACTCGGCGAGCGCTTTCGCCTCGGTCACGGTGCGCAGCCGCCGCCCGTCCAGGTTGCGCGACGACCCTTGCTCCTCCTCGAGCGCCGCCGCACCACCCTTTTTCCGCTTCGACATGCGCCCGCCCGCCGCCCGCAGCTGCGACCCGAACCCGCCCTTCCCGCCCAGCAGCGCGGCGTGCAGCCTGAGGGGCAGGATCTCGTCATCATTTTGAGACCCGCTGTCGGTTTCTGATTCTGGTTTTGAGGGGTGCAGGAGGTGGGAGATTGGCTCGAGAGAGGAGAGCGGGACCGGGTGGCTGGAGAGTGTTGACAGGAGGAGGCGGGTGCAGAGTGCGTTGGGGGGGAGGCGGGCGCAAAGTTCGTCGCTGAGGGACGAGATGGGAGTTGTTGCCGGTAGGGCGAGGGAGAGTGTAGGTGGGAGGCCAGTACCGGCGAAGGTGCTTATGAGGACGTTGATCTTGCTAGGAGCCATGGTTGCTTTTGATACAGGTGCTCGTGTCGAAGTCGCGAAGATGTGGTGGCGACTGCGCCTGTTGAGGCGACTGCCGAGGGTAATTTATCTCGGAGACCTGAGGACGATCGAGTCGAATAAGTCAGGCTTGTGATATGAAATCAGGAGTCTAATGCGCGAATCCTGGGCGCCAGGACGCCAATGTTGGATGTTTAGGTATTTGGGAAGGTCCGGAGTTACAGGTATCGCATTGGTTGCTTACGGATAGTTCCATTGACCCTGTCACCCGCGAGGCTGGAGTCGCATGGACCAAGAACCTGGACCCACAAGCCACACCTGCGCCTGCCAGCCGTGCCAAGACTTGTATTACCGTGGCTGTGCGGCCCCGCTAATCTCGAGCCCTACTACCAGATGGGAATTTTGGCGCCGCAGAGCCCACAAATCACTTGTGATCTTGAATTTTGAAGAGCTCGACTCCCCAACGCCGACACTCTCCCAAGACCAATCTCCAATTGTGTCGACACCGATCCAGCCGCCAAGATGCTTATTCCAAAGGCTGATCGCAAGGCGATCCACGAGGTATGGCCATTTCCGACGCTTTTCGACACCTAGAGGATCGGGACAAGGGAAAATCAGAAAGACTCGGGGTCGTGGTCCGCAGGGAAGCCTGTCACTGACATTCGGGGCAGTATCTCTTCCGGGAGGGTGTTATGGTCGCTGCGAAGAAGTAGGTTCACCGAACTCCACCACAAGTCGCGTCCAATCTTCCCTTTCGAGCGACGAGCTGCGTTCAGCCACGATACGCGCCAGTACATGACAACCGATATCAAGACTACGAAGACCTTTTGACGGGTATCGGTTTACTAATTCTGGTGATGCTGCAGCTATGAGTCGACCCACGAGACCGGCATTCGCAACCTCTATGTCATCAAGGCCTGCCAATCCCTGACTTCGCGCGGCTACGTCAAGACCCAGTTCTCCTGGCAATACTACTACTACACACTGACCCCCGAGGGTCTCGACTACCTCCGGGAGTGGCTTCACCTGCCTGCCGAGATTGTCCCGGCTACCCACATCAAGCAGCAGCGATCGCATGCCCCGCCCCGCGGCATGATGGGCGAGGAGCGTGGTGAGCGGAGGTTCGGCGGCCGTGGCCGTGGCGACCGTGGCGACCGGGAGGGTGGCTACCGGCGCCGGGATGCTGGTGAGGGCAAGGAGGGCGGTGCCCCGAGCGACTTTGCTCCTCAATTGTAAGTTGGGCCGTTGAATTTTTGGGCATAATTATCCGATGGCATTTTGGGTTTCTGGTTTGCTGACAATGATTGCCTACAGCCGTGGTGGTTTCGGGCGTGGCCGTGGCGGCCGTGGTGACGCTCCTCCTTCGTAAAGCCGGAGGCGGATAATCTCTTCTCTCTATTGGGTTGCCAGCAACGGCAGAACGGCATGGCACGACATGTACTCTACATCGAAAGAGTAGAAAGGGTCGACCAGCAATGCACCTACTCGCCAGGACCGTGAGTGGTTTGCGTGAGGAGTTGGTGGTTAGAGATCATTCGGAAAACTTCTGCATTCAGGGTCATCATTTGCGGTCAATACGATTTTTACTCTCACTCGGTTGCTTCGTGATGCTACAGGCAGTTAGCCGGTCACCGGATGGATGAGTCTACGAACAATATGAGAAGGGAGTTTTTATCGTTTACAACCGGAACGCAATCAGCCTGGTTGCTTTGAGGTGTGTGAACCAAGGCTGTAGGCGTCGTCAAACTTCTTGCCCGAGTAGAGGTCATCCATGAGCTCGAAACGGCCAATACCAGAAGCTGAACCAGCTCCTCCAAGATCTCGTTCTAGGGCATAGCATCCCAACCAAATACAGTGCAAGTCTCAAACTTTCCCGGAACTGATTTTAAGGCTCGAAAGTGTTACAGTATTTGAGGACCAAAACCGAGCATGCTGTGGACAACACACTACACATATACAACAGTTACAAGCACGCGTGTGATAGGAAAGATAGGTATCGTAGTGCTTCCTCTTCTGACCTCTAAGTATTGGGCATGTTTGCTCCTTTGTACTTATTACTCTGTCAACGCGCCTTCTCGAATTGTACACTTGACCATTGTTACTGACTATACCCAGCCGGAAGAATACCCTTTCTCCTTTTGGTGGCCAATTCCTGAGTCGACGTTGAAAGAGTTGAGAGTCATCCACCTTCCTTCGTGGGCTCCTTTCCTGGAGCTCAACTCTGCCTATACACTAACGAATCCAGTGCAAGTGATCGATGATGTCTAGTTCTACCCAAGCAACATCAAGACCAAAGACTTCGCAACAGCATCTGCAAGCTGCGAGTGATCTGTTATTATAAGATCAGTCCAGGATCTCGTCAGAAAAACCAACAATGTGAGCACCATATTCCAAGCACTGTCAGGAGTCGCTGGCAATATTATACACAAAACACTGCACAACCTGGCTCGAACCATGTCAATTGTAACGGGCGAAATAAGCCGTGTCCCCAAGTATCCCATTCTATAGCTAGTATCTATTCTTTGTGTAAATGCAACCAAACAACACCCGACAGAAAAACATCCGACAGCTCAAGAAGAGGAGCCGCGCAGTTGTAGACAGAGAAGGATCCATAGATACCTTGGCAGCATATACCATAGGTGGTACATCCATATACATGGCATGTGTGTGTGTGAGAAAAGGTCATCACGTAATCGATCTATGCCCTGCCCGGGAATTAGATCCCTAGATTACCGCGTGGTTTGTCAGGTATCAAAGCCGGCCAACTGCCCTCCCCGTTGTTTCCGGCGAAGAGAATTGAGGAAAATAAACTTTGTGACGCCCGATACCATGCTGGATGAGTGACTTGACCACGAGACGTGACGTGACATGACAGCCGAAAGAAAGCCAATTACAAGACCTCTCTGGATGCAAATAAGATACGCGAAGTAGAGACCCTGTGTGAGCGGGACCCAGCTGTCGACTGGAACGACAGATAACCGTGATTATACACTAGCCCAATACTAGCCGAATGACCGGCTTTCAATCACGCATGCCCCATTGCGGCTTGAGCTGCGCCGCCGTGGCCGCTTGCGTAAAGACCTGGTCGCCAGGTAGCCGACTGACCCGTCCGGCGCCATTGCGAATGGCGCTAAGCTGCGCTTGCGAGATTCCGCTCCGGTTGCTGCGGATCGAGCCTGCATCGCTGCGAGCGTCCGAGTCGACAAACTTGCGGGGCGGGGCAAAGTCAAGGGCTGTGAAGGTGCCTGACTTGCGGAGTAGATGCCTACAAATCATGTTATTAAACCCTGTCTCGAAAATACCTTGTGATGATATCAACTTACGGGCTGGGTAGCGAAGGGAGTTCTTCAAAGGCGTTGACCAAGGGCGAATGTGCAGGCACGTTCATCTTGTACGGGCGGCGTTCGCCGACTGGACTCTGGGATCGGCCACGGGCGCGCTCGGCAAACGATTCAGGCGGCGCAAAGTCGGCTGCATTGAAGAGGGCAAAGGAGTCATCCTTGAGCTTAGACGGCGTGGGGAGGGTGGGCAAGTCCGCCGGTGGAGGCACCGGCTTTCTTGGACCACCAAAGCGATTGCCGGACATTGCAGAACCGGCGCGTGAGGGCCCATAACGGCCTGAGGCCGACGATCCCGGACGCGAATGACCGCCCAGCTGGTTAGAGACTGAGGATCCCGGCCGGGGAGGACCACGCACGTTGGGCGGCAGCCTCATGCCCGTCTGAGATCCATGGAAAGCACGCGGAGGGCCCCTTGGGCCGGGGAATCGCTGGCCTGACGGCGGCGGCGTCATGGCCCTGCGAGATACGGGCTGCGCATACGGCATGACAAAGGAATTGGACGCAGGATCAAAGTAAGGCGCATCTGCGGCGTAGTCCTCGTAGTAGTCAACGCTGTTGGCGTGATGCTGTGGTGGTGGTCGCTGCCGTTGCGGGACGGACAACGATGACGGCATTTGAGGGACGGGCGGCATATTTTCGGGCTTGGTATCATCAAAGTATTCCTTGTAGAAGGATCTAATGCGGTTTGCCCTGTATTCAGGATCCTCTGATTCCATGATTTCGTCAGGGGGGAGAGGGCGGAAGCCAACAGAAAGACGGCGATTGTCCTGCTGAGGTACGCCCAACCCGTGGCCTCCATCCTGCTGTTCATACAGATGTGATGTCCTGCGCATATCCCGGCCTCTGGGCGCTTCCGTATCAAGCTGTCCGGCGCGGTTCTCCGGTGAAGGCGATCGGGGTTGCTGGGGCATTTCCGCATAGTCAAAGGCGTAGTGATCATGGGGCTCCTCAATAATCGGTGCCGAGGCCTGGTTCAGCTGTCTCTGCGGCGGCGGGCTCATGACTCGGCTGTTATACGACGAAGCGGAAGTTCGTACCGATGCCCGGGAGGGCTCAACTTGACCCACAAGTCCGAGACCGACAATGCTAGGTTCAACTGGGCTCCGAACCTCCCGGGTCTCAGGTTTCTCAAACGGATTGCCAAAGCTTGCGTCTTCGATAGCTACCCCGGAATCAGCCGGGCTTGGCTGTGGTGGTGACGGCAGTGGGGCTGAGGGAGCTTTTAGGGCAACGGCTGGGGGCTCCTGGATCAGTGCGCTGGCGGCACTTGCATCCTGCGACTTTGCAGAAGATGTGTCTGCAGATTCGGCAGGCAGTGACTCCCTGAAAGGGAAGTTCAATTGCGGAGCGGTACTTGCTGGCAGAGGCTGCTCGGGCTTCATGTGGGTTGGCTCTGGTGGATGAAGCGGCGGCCTCGGCAAAGAGTTTTGACGGCCAGGCCGATACGGACCTGGGGACATGGGCCCAGTATCCGGGATGCTGCTCGATCGAGTGTACACTGAGGCGGCTTCATGACCTCGAGGAAAAGACCGGATCGAGCCAACCTCGCTCCCGGTATACTGTGCCACGGGTCGGTAGGGGTCCTCCTCGGACTGATGCAGTGTTCGGGCCAGAGAATTGAGAGACTCGCGCGAATTATGGGCTTCCGGAGGCAAGAGGTATGGGTTCGACAGGTTCATGTCCATGGACATTTGTTGGCGGTTGAAGCGTGACTGAGAGTCCTTCTCCCTGCCAAGCAGACTCTTGCGCGACGTTTTACCCGCAGGTCCGCTATCTCCCAAGCCAAAGTCTAGCGACTTATGAGGGTCATTGAGATCCTCATTTCTCTGCCTTTTGATGTTTCTCCGGTGAAGGTAAAAAAGGACAGAGACGATCGCTACAAGAGGAATTCTGTGGATTCATGTGAGTTTGCCATTGTCAGGTACGGGGCAGTTTCGGCACTTACGCAACTCCAAGGGCGATAGGAATAGTCAGGTCGGAACCACCAACAGGCTTCTCGCAAAGTCGTGCGTCTGTACACTCGGTCGTTTTCTCGGCTCGGGTGGACAAAACTGGAGAGGGGACATTCAATCCTAGCGTGGTTGTGCCCATCATTTCCTGCGCACCGCGCCTGACCATTGGGATTCTCGGTCCCATGGCGTACACAGCGCCTAAACCGTCTTCCATCTTCGAGAACCAGGTATCCTCCCTCCACACTCGATTTTGGTCCTCGATGGCAGTCTTCAGGTCTGAAGAATGTGGCCGTGACAGTATTACTTATTTTGCTGCGCAAGAAATGCCAAGGGAACAACGAGCGTTGGAGTAAAAGAATGCTGTCATAACAGTCGTATCGCAGAACCTCCAATAAGCGATGTAGCGGCTCTCTGTTCTAGTGTAGCCGAAGGAAATGGAGTGACGGAAAGATCAACATTCAAGGCCGCAATTGGACGGGCTCCCGAAAGTATCACGACGTGAGTCGATTCCAAGGCTCTCGGAGAAGATTGTCCGTGGAAGAGCCAATGCTTCAATGGCCTAGCACCGAAACCACAAAGCTTGACCGAAAAAGATTGACTTGACGAGGGAAGTCGTCGCTTGTCGGTGAACCGATCTCGGTTGGAAAGGAGTAGAAATGAGAGACACGCCTGCTGGCAGGCTAGACGGGGAAAAGGAATGAAGAATCACACGTCCGAGGACGATGTGAAGTTGGCAGCCGTCTGGTGTCGCGGTCGGGATCGGTGTCCTAGGACGCCAAAAGGAGTGAAAGTTTGTGAAAGAGTGACAATTAGGATTAGATTTGCGGTTAGTGAGTTAGGGAACGACGAGAGCGACAGGATGGGGTTGAGAAGGCCCCGTTCGGCTAGCCCAGGCCCTGAAGCAACGACGGTAAAGGCCCCCTGACGTGTTCGGTTGGGTCACCAAATCTCCGCGAAGGAGAAGGGATTGCCAGGCCGAGTGAAGGCTCTGTCCTGTCGGTCTCGTGGGCTCGACTTCCAGCGGTGACTGCGACGGACGAATAGAAATTGCTCATTTCAGCTTTAATCAAAAAGGGGAAGCGGAGGTGTCCATTGGGTGGATGCTTCAACAGGGGCGGCCGGCCATTGAAGCTGTGATAAGCCAATCAATGGCAGGCTGGTCCGTTTTTCTTAGCGGCCTACTCCTGGGACCGGCCGAGCCAATCATACATCAACAACCTTGCAGAAAAGCCCCACGATCTGATGCAGGATGCAGGAACGCAAACAAACTCAGATGGCGCTAATCTCGCCAGCCCGCCAGGGAACTTTCAGGTACCCGGCCTAATAAAATCAAGGGGCATGGTACTTGTGCAAGAGCATTGCCGAGATGAACCAGTCTCGCCTGTGTCAGCGATCCTTGAGGAACATCACCGGCTGCACCCGCCTCCTGATCCGCCTTCGACTTCATCGCGGGGTGAGGCGCGGGCATCTTGGGATTGCAGATTTGCAGTCTTGCGAAGGCGCAGCCTAGCATATAGGATGGTGTTGGCTGTTTCATGACCTTGACTTGCAGACAACAGACGACTACGGATACCTAACCCGGAATATAGTCTGGATGGATGGCTGCCTTGGTCGAAACAAAACTTTGGGAACGGTTGCACGGCATGGTGTATTCCTCCGGTTTATTTTAGACGCTCGAGTTTGTCCTCTAGATGTTGAACTATCTCACAAACGCCGCCAACCGTCTGTAGCGGCTCGATGACTGCCTCGGCTCGGCTTCGCGTCTCTGGTTGCAAAACGGAAAGCCACAGATGTCGATGCATTCGCCGTATGTAGCTTATCTATTCTGGCTCACAGGATCGTTTCCCTGCAGGCCGGAAAGCGATTATCTTCTTTCGACGGCCAGGTCGTCTGGGAAGCCCTTATTCGCGCCGCCCTAGTTGCCCAGTGCTCTCTGCCATATATAAGGAGAAAACGATACTGCCCCATGCGGACTGACGCCGAAAGCTGGATTCACGGCTACGCGGGCTGCCGTCACTGCCATCATCATCAACTCGTTTTGTAGAATTCTGGTGCGTACTCTAGCAACCACTCCTTGTTGATCTTCGTGATATCCCGGATGAATGTCTTATTGGCCGTTTCCATGACCTCGTGGAATATGACCCAGTCCGCCTTGCGATTGAACAAGATTGAACTCGGATGGGCATGAAGGACTGTTGTTCCAGAGACGTTCCTGAACGTGCCGTCTGGTTGCATCCTTGCAGCATGAGCGAAGTAGCCTGCAGTCAGACACCGTCGGATCTGCTCGGCTTTATTGGCTGTCGAGGCAGATGGGGATGCGAGCGATTCCTCGACCTTGATACCAAAACGTTCCAGGTACCTCTTCAACTGTGCCCGGATACTGACCGCTTGGCTCATGGCTCGGAAGTTGAGCAGATTTTCATGGCAGAAGCGAGCTTCTCTTCGGCCCTTTGTCACAAAAGCTTGGTAGACGTTGAGAAGGGTTAGATGGTCCCCTTCCTCGACCGAGAACTTTCTCTTTGCGCTTTCGGTCTTTTTCTTCTCCCCTTCGTGTTGAATCCAGACACTTCCACCGAGACTAGTCATGGCTGCTATTGTCAAGATCTCGCTTAGGCAGCCGAATGACGAAGCCGAGAGCAGCGTTTTAGCCATCATTGGCTCAACTGCCAGTTCCGCCATCCTCATCCCAAGGGGTTTCGTCAGCTTGGCGTAGTCGTCGAGGGCGCCGAGGGAGTAGAGCAACTCAAGTGCCCTGGTCATCAACTCGGCAGGAGGCGACGTTAGAAAGTCAAACCTCAAAACATTGTCTATGCCGAGGGCTTTGAGTTGGAGAATGAAAGGTGCTAGATTTGAACGCTGGATCTCGGGTACGTTGGCATCCGGAAGGGACTGGTAAGCCTCTTCGGTGTACAGCCGAAAGCATTTTCCGGGTCTTGTCCGGCCAGCACGTCCTGCACGCTGAGCCGCCGATGCCTTGGACACTGGTGTTGCCGTTAAGCTCTCTATTCCGGTTTTTGGGTTATATGCCCGTAGCTTAACAAAGCCAGAATCGACAACATAGACTATTCCGTCTATTGTCACCGAGGCCTCGGAGATGTTGGTAGAAAAGATGACTTTTCTGAAGTTTTCGGGCGCCTCTTCGAACACGTACATTTGCTGGTCAGCGGATAGGCCGGCATACAACGGCAGAGGAAGGATTGACTGAGACCCCGGCGGTAGCTTTGTCGACCATTCCGAGACGGCTTGCACGGCTTGCTCGATCTCGTCCCTCCCGGTCAAGAAGACGAGTACGTCACCATTGGGTTCATTTTCATGTATTTTGAAGACAGTTGAGACAGCTTTCTCGAGATAATCTTCGGCCGGGGAGTCTAGGTAGAGGATGTCTATCGGGTACGTCCTACCCTCGAGACTGATTATGGAGGCGATATCATCTATGTGGGTGTCGTCTGGAGCTGCTTCGCCTTTGGGCCCTGAAAAGAAACTGCGGAAATCTTCGGCTTGAAGCGTTGCGCTGCTGATGATAATTCTCAGATCAGGCCTCTTCTTGCGAATTTTCTTCAGGAG
The DNA here is from genome assembly GCF_033297395.1 of Canariomyces notabilis. Classification (NCBI taxonomy): domain Eukaryota; kingdom Fungi; phylum Ascomycota; class Sordariomycetes; order Sordariales; family Chaetomiaceae; genus Canariomyces; species Canariomyces notabilis. The sequence goes on along the minus strand of NW_027041838.1, from coordinate 523,412 downwards.
TCCAAGCAGAATATCGGAACTGATTGATCTCTCATGAGCCTCATCGACCATGATCACCGAGTATCGAGACAGAAGGGGGTCTACAAGGGCCTCCCGGATCAGCATGCCGTCGGTGAGAAACTTGATGCGTGTACTTGATGATGTGGCATCCTCAAAGCGGATAGAGTATCCAACCTCCTTGCCCACCTCACAGCCAAACTCCTCGGCAACTCTCATAGCTACCGTGATGGCAGCGACACGGCGGGGCTAGGCGAGACGTTCCATTAGTATGCTTACGGACAGAAGTAACACAATGAATTTGCGTACCTGAGTGACGCCAATGACTTTGCCATCTGTACACCAGCCAGCATTCTCCAAGAACTGCGGAATCTGCGTGCTCTTGCCGGAGCCAGTTTGACCCACGACAATCGTGACCGGGAAGGTCTCAACGAGATACAAGATGGAGGTCCGATGCTTAGCAATTGGCAATAGAGCCGTTGGTTTATGAAGCGCTGGAATGAATGCCGCCTCCAGGCTAGATTCATCCATGTCTGCACACCCACAGTGAAGCTCTCAGGAGCCCAACAGTGTCCGAAAATGAACCGGCGCGATGACAGAGAGCAGATAGTGTCCCTCCACATTAATTCAGTGTGAACCAAGACCAAACTGAAGATCCCTGTTTAATCCATGCTATGCACGGGAAACCTCAACAGATCGGATACGCAGAGCACAGTTCCTCATGAATCTGCTGAAGCAGCAGGACTTCGAGTTGAGTGAGAAGGAGAGGTGCGGCTGCAGGTGCTCCTTGAAAAGCGTTGAGCGTGCTTGCCTGCCATTCAGTTGCCTTGCAACTTAAACTTCAGCGCCGCGACGGAGGAAGTACAGTGCCAGACGGAGAAACACTGTAAAAGTTTACTGTGTGGAGTGGCTACTAGTAACTTGAAGTTCATTCACATTGAACTTCAAGTGTGGATTCTGTGGAAGGTTCAATCCGAGTCGTTGATGCCTGAGGTGAGCGCCACAATTCACCACCTCAACAAGCCCAGTCACCGAGCTTCTCGCGGCGAGAACCTGCCCTCGCACTTTCCAGGTTTCCAAGCACAAGTCGCAGCATCACTGCTGCCATCTCGCGCTCACTCAAAAGAACCTGCGCAAGCTGCCAAGGGACTGAAGAATCACCTGTTGATGTCTAACTTTAGATCTGCTGTCTGCCTACCTGATTACATTGTGTGAACATTGGCCGACGAATTTCCCCGTCCATCAGGAGCACCGCCATCCTTTTTCCTTATTTGTTTCTCCAGTTCTGCTCTATTTCGCCGGCAGGCTGCGAGTCATTTCTCTTTTGGCCCATTTTGCACAGAGGACGATTCTGCCTACCTTGACCAAGCAGATAGTCGTCCTCCAACAACGCTTGGGACCGTTGGCTGCCCGTGTTGGCTGAGGACGATTCCTTCTTACTGAATTGTCTAGCACTTACGTGATCATAAACATTTCACTATGGTGAACTGATGATTACCAGCAAAGATGGGAAGAGAAAAGGAAAATGCCCCTCGCGCGACCAGCGGGGGGCACGCCAAGGAACGGCACAAACGAGATCGCGACCGCAAGGGCAACTTGATAGACTGGACAGCACCCTTGCCCCCAGGTTTGGTTGCGAGGCCTGATAGACCGAAGATCAGTTCCAAGCACAAGTCTTGGTTCGAGTTCATCGAAAACAAGGACAAGAAGAAGAAGCTCGAGTTCGAGGTAACTGGAAGACGTGGTACACCGTTGACCGAGGTACTGACCCAAGGACAGTTTACCGAGAATAGAGACCCGCCGCCGGGGTTTGAGTTTGTTCCTATTGGGAACCCCGCTCTGACAACAGCATGCAAAGAGCTCTCTCGTGAGCAGGGCGCCATGATCTTCATCGTCACGGTTTGTCGGCATCTTTGACTCACATTGGTGGCAGTGGTCTGACACTTTGGTGCATAGTCATCTCATGGTTACTATTCCAAGGGACTCAGCCTTCATCTGAACCGTGCTGGCCACCACATCAGACAGTCGATAGTGGAGCAAGCACGTAAATCCCTCGGGGATGATCAACTAGCCGCTGTTGCCGCGGTGCCTGGCCAGCCCGAGCCCATCCCTGAGAGGCAAGAGGACATTAACAGGCAGGCTGACGCTGCTATAAGGGACCTGTTTCCTCGCATACCGAACACCGACCGTCAGATGATCATTGAGCATGCATTTAACAAGGTAGGCACACTCTCAACTCGCCCATAGGGTCCGAAAGATCCCGAGTCATCCGCCAGGTACCTAATCTCAGCTCAAACCTACAGACAAGGCTTAGCAAGGGTGAAATACCGGTTGGGCTAGCCTCCCAACTGACTCTCTCACGTCGTGTACAGCTAGCCGTCCTTGCTCATATCCGCCACAACCATACGAGGTATGACCAGTTGCTCAAAGAGACAACGTATGTCAACGCTCGTAAGGCTGTTGAATCTCTGTGTCTCGATATCCTTGTCAAGTGGCGAGGAGATGAGGAGACAGGCCGGGATCAGCTGGACGAGATCCTCTGTGAAGTTATTGTCATCTCAGACTCCGAGAGTGATGATTCTGGCTCGGACGACGACGACGAGGAGTCGTCCGACACCTCGTCATCGGCAGAAGAGATTCCCGAGAGGGGCATGGTGAGCGATGGCCTAGCAGGCAGAGCAACGCTGCCTCCTGCCGAGCCCTCCGCCCCATTGAGCATTCCCACGTTCCGTGGCGAGGGGCCGTCCAGGGCTACGCTCGCGCCGCAAGGGGTTAAAAAGGCGTCGCACAGAGATCGGAAAGCAGCCAAGTGGGCGCAACGCGGCTTTGGCAGATACCAAGCGGCCCGAGACCAAGCTTGGCACCAGGCTGTAGAGCGACAGCGACTTGGGAACGATCAGTCGGTGCAATCCGGACGGTTCACGCCTGTGGATGGGTCTACGACCAATAGACCACAACAATGGCATTCTGGGGAACCAGGCGCACTGAATTCTGGACTGGCGACGGTTCGCAGTGGAATTGAGCCTCCGCCCTGTGTCCAACGCGGGCCATATCGCGCTTCTTTGCCCCCTGTGGAATCGCGGTATGTCTCGGGAAGCGCTCGCAGTTACGCCGATGATCTGCAGTCGACGGTTCCTCCTGCAGCATATCGCATGCCCCAAGGTACACGCATTCAGAGGGACTCACCGAGCAGAGGGTTCGAGCCTGTAGTCAGGCCCCGTCCTCCCTTGGATAACGTTTCTGAGCTCGAACGGGTAAGCCACCATGGCCAGGATCTCAAGGATCTCCTTGTGCCGTCAATCGAACCCCGTTCTCCCGACTTGTCCCATTTCCCACCCCGATCCCCCTTCCCGAACCATCAGCCCGGCCCTGGCTTTGCCCGCGTCGCCGAGGGGCCTGTGCGGGCGTCGGCTTCCGTGCTAACTGGCGAGGCCACAACTTCACGTGGGGTTCAGAACATCTATCACGATGAAGGGTTTGTGAAGCTCCCTCCGCGGTCTGATGCAAGCCGTATGCCAGCCGCGCCCGATCCTGGCTTGGAACCTTTCATTCTGGTAAGGTCGCAGCCAATGCACACTACCACTGCAGTTGATACCCCGACTTCTGTTTATGGTGGGTTGGGTGCCAGACATTCGTCGGCATATTACGACAATGGCCCGGGTGGTAATGACGGGTCGATCCCTAAGTCGGGCTCCCGCCCTATCTGGGTTGGGGATGACGGGTTCATCCTTAGATCGGAAGCTCGACCCATACTCATCCAGGACGATCCCCCGCCATTCAGGACCTCGCAGGCAGAGCCGGCGTATCGTTCCTCGCGGGCTGTTCCTCGCTCCCCCACGGAGTGGATCCCGGAGGGCCGTCCCGGTAGCCCTCGCTGGGTGGAAGACAACAGGAGGCATGTCGACCCGATAGTCGACCGGCGTATTGAGACCCTTCGCAACGACTTCGTCGAAATCGTTCGGGTCTCCAATAAATTTCCCAAGCGGTACGAGCCGGATGCGGCTCAAACTAATGCGACGCGTGGTGAATTGCGATCCGCGACTTTCTACCCGAGCGTATCACACCAGGTAAACGATGACGCTGTGCTACGCTACTCCCAGCAGTTCCCCACGCAATCCCAGCAATCTGAACATCATATGGGGAGGGTCGAACAATCCGCGGTCAGACATGAAATCATTCCCTTCGCTCCACGACATCCAGCAGCGTATGGGAGCGCTGTTCACGAGCGGGTGGTTGGCATTGAATACGTCCACCCTCGTCCAAGGTAAGTGGCTTGATGTTTGATTGAGATCTGATGTTTACCAAGGTAGCAGCTTTGAGACCCATACTTATTGGGAACGTGACCGCCGGTACGAGGCGGGAGATCCTATGTACCGATCTCGGTCCGCTTCGATTATCCCTGCGGCGTACTCGAACTCCACATTCCCTCCACAGGCCGACCGCCGAGTCCCAAGAGCGGACGAAGTAATTACACTTGATTGATCGGGGCAGCCTGACGACTATTCACCCGAGTTGCTGTTCCACACTACAGCTCACTGTCACCGCCATCGTCATCGTCTGGCTGTAACGCCGTACACATGTCGAGACTCATTGCTTGTATCCAGTCGCCACCAACTTGGCGGAGTGGAGACAAGAGGAGCATCATTCTGGTTTGGAGCATACAGGCATTCGGGGGTGAGCGCAACTGTTGGTTGAACAGCCTATTGCTTTTCCAGCATCGGAATGGGCGTCAGTTATATACGGTTCATCGCTGTAAAGGCTCTGGATTCGTCCTTTGATGTACGGTTTAGACTAGTCATTAGTATACCCGCCTGGGCTGTATTGACAAGCTCGGATTCCCGAGCATGACACTCTGATCCTAACGTATATGCAAAACTCGTGAGTCATCAGGCAACGTATCCCCATAACACGTCCCGTACCACCAACGTCCTCTCCTGATAGCACGCCTTCTAGGAGGCTAGCATTGCCTGCCTCTCCGTCTGCCTCTTGAGCCCCGTCGTTTCCGGCTTAGGCTCCTCCTCGACCTGGTTCGCTGGCAGCTGGGTGTCAGGAACACTCGGCAGTTGCTGTCGAACTCCTAAAGTCCTGCCCGTGACTTCAGCCTCAAGCGCTGCCAGCTCATCCTCAACCTCTTCCTCATCCTGGTTCGTTATTCGCCCGGCAAGTATCTCGCTGACTTCCTATAGATGGGGCATGGATGTCAGCTCCCAAGCCACTATACTCTCTCTCTCTCTCTCTCACACACACACACAAACCAAAACCAAGGAATGAATTAGAAATAGGGAGCAAGAGAAGAAAACGGGGGAACAAACGGACCTTCTGGTAAGCAATCGCCTCGGCTGTCTCCTCCATCAGCTTCTCCACCTTCTCGATGCCGCCCATCTCAGCGTGTATCTCCTTGAGCACCTTGGCGCCCTGCTGCAGGCCGAAGACGACGTCCTTCTGGATCAGCGCGAACTCGACCGACGACGTCAGCTTCTCGAGCTGCTCGAGCTGCGCGTCCGTCTTTGCCAGCAGCGATTCCTGGTACTTTTTGCGCCGCAGGGCGAGCAGCGCGCGGGCCTTGTCACCCTTGGCCAGCATCTGCCGCGCGATGGCCGTCTCCTTGTCCGTGAGGAGAGTTATCCGCCGCTGGTATTGGTGGAGCTTGTCTCGTTGCAGTTTGAGGTCGAGAATTGCTCTGCTTGGAGTGGTTAGTTGGGTTTGGTTTATGATACGTGGGGAGAAGGCCCGGTTCGTTGGACTACTGACTGGTCCTGTGCCGTTATACGGCTGGAGCTATTGCCCATTGTGACATTGGCGTCGAGGGGCTCACTACTCCCGGGGCGGTGGTGAGGATTGGTTGGTAGCGGGGTCTTGTTGATTGTCGCTGAGGGCTCGTATGCCGGCCCTTGAGCAAGATGGAGGTGGGAAGCCTGAAAGATGCAAGTCGTGTGGTTTGGATCTGGATATGTGATGGCACGCGCGGGGCTAGTTAGTACCTAACTACACGATACGTTCTGATACAAACTCACATTACACTTCTTCAGGAAGTAATCTTCGCAAGAGTACCTCCACAACGATAATGCTTCCAGTATACCTAATTATACACGTGTACGTCTGCTGAACTGCTGTTCCAGTCAACCCTGTTCATGCCCGTTCAACTGTTCCAGAGACCATTCTCGAACGTCACACCCGGTACGTATACCTTATCGGGGTTGCACGGAGATCTCCACTAACGTTAATGTTATCGATAAAGACGTCAGTGAATGTGGCTTGCGGGGCGAACTGCATGAGGGGCAACGTAATCTGCATTGCACATGCAACAGCTTCAAATGTGACATGCCTCTGCGAGACCAAACACTGGTCTTCTCTGTATGATCAATCATCGGAAACTTCCCGACTTCACCAAAGCTCCAAGCTTTAGCCGACGATTTATCTTCTCATAACTGATTTGGATTTCGGGGCCTACACAATGTCTGCCCCAACCGATGTCGTGAGTGCCTGTCGATCATCTTTGTGCCGAGATTCGAAACTTAATGCGCCCCCTGAATCTAATCCTCTTCATCCTCCCAGCTAACATAACGCCATCGACAGACTAAAGCTCCGCCAGCACCCGAGTCTCCTACCACTGCAAGACCGCTTGAGATGGACGACGATGATGTTCAAGAACAAGGGGTGTTGGGCGCTGACGAGACCGCTTCCAAGTCCAACGCTGCAAACCCGGCGACGACCAACACGTCGGCCGCCGCGTCCGATGAGGTCCCTCCGCCGAAGCCGCCTAGGCCATTGACCGAATCGCAACGGATTCAGCAGACGCTGAAGGAAGCCTTCCCATCTATTGACGCTTCCGTCATCAGGGCGGTCCTTACGGCCAGTGGCGGCCGCATCGAGGCGGCCTTCAACGCACTGCTCGAGCTGACTGACCCGGAGGCCGCCGAGCGGGACCGGCCGCCTCCGCAACCCCCAAGGCCCTCGGCAGAGCCGGTCGGGCCGACTTCGACGGACTTGTCACAGCTTGAGGCTGACGAGCGCTACGCACGCCAGCTTGCGGAGCAGTACGAGAACGTGGGTGCGTACGAGGCAAGGACAGCAAACCGGGGCTACCGTAGCCAGCCCGCTCCCCGTGGCCGGCAGCAAACGGGTCTGAGGCCGGAGGACGAACGTGAACACAGTTTTATCGACGACGACTTGCCCGTCATCAAGGAGAGCCTACGCAAGGGCTTTTTGGAGACACAGGAGAAGGTCAACTCCTGGTTCACGAATTTGAAGAAAAAAATTGACGAGCAGTTTGACGACGAGGGCGACAACCACGGACAAGGGAGCAGCTCTTTCGTGGGTAGGCCGACCCGGGATCAAACCCGGAGAAGCGCAGATTATGACCGGTACGATGCGGATCCCGAGCTGCTGAGCGACGATTTCGCAGGCATGAAATTCCACAGTGACGGCAGTAAGTCAGCTCCACCAATGTTACAGTTGAGTGCTTTGCATGGCTGATCCGTGGTTGTCTAGCCCCGGTTCAACAACAGCGACCTTTTGGCGGTAGCAACCCCAACCTCTTTAAGCCCCCTCCGCCTTCAAAGTCGCCCAAGCCGAGCGATGGCAGGAAGGTCTCCTTCCGTGACACGGTCGAGGACATTGACGCTTACAATGCGTCGCCCAAGATCCCGCCAAAGGACAGCGCTGGCCCTGGAGGGGCGACCAAGACGAGCAAATGGCAGCCACTGTCCTCAGTGGATCCAAACCCAATCGCCGAAAATGACCCTTTCAGCCTGGGAGACAGTGACGACGAGCGGGACCTCAAAGACAAGACAGGGAGCAAGGAAATCAAGATGGAGGATACCGAGAGGCTAAGGCAGGCCACGGCGGATGCCATGGCAGATAGCCTTGTAGAGGATAAGGCAAAGGGCGAGAGTTCCAAATAGGCGTGGATAAACAAACAACAGGGAATGCCACTGGCAGGAGGTGTTAATGGCACTTTTCTTTTTATACCAATGGCCTGCGCAATAGGTAGTTCCTTGGTGGGAGTATGGCAAGTTGATTCCTAGCCGAATGGCGGGTGAATTAAGGCCATCCGTATCAAGTAGACTATTTGAGGACGAATCTTTTCCACAATTACGCCGAGAATAATGGTCGTTTCGCAGCCTCATCGCCCCTCAGTCAATGTTATAAGTTACGCGGTCCAGTTATGTATTGACGGAGGCATTTCCGGCAGGAGACGCAAGCACTTGCCAGGTCTGGTTTGTGCACACGTGGATGGCACAAGACCAATCAATACCTACGGGTTAAACGCAGGTCAGCTTCAAACTTGGGAGCCCCCGGCAGAGCGCTGTTGTAAAGTCGAGATCGGATGCTGGAAACGAGCATGCAAGCAGCACGAGCGGATGTAACAGGACGAGTGAAAGGAAGGCTTAACACATCTCCTCGGTGTTTTGGCGCGGAGTGTGTTGGGGCAACTTGTATTTAACCCCTAGCCCTATCCGCTAGATGCCCCTCCTTGGGTGCCCCTCAAACCCTCTTTCCGTTCACCACCACACAGCATGCCCCGCAGAGGTGTCCGCCCTGCCCGTCATCGCATATCGAATCAATGAAACACATGGCTAAATTCCGACTGCCGATTGGCTCATTCGCTCGAGCGAAGAAGAGAGTTTTCGGGACCTAGTGACGGGTCTTTAAAAAGCTTAGCGGAAGTCGGTTGGTTCCCAGGGGAGCGGATCTTCTTGATGACATAGGTTGACTAGACGCATGTAACTCACATGACAGAAACGAAAAACTGGTTTAGGTATTCCGTGCGTCTTCTGCTCCCGCGCAAATAACGTTACTCCAATGGGCGTACTATTACAGGTGTTACAGGGTGCTAGTACGGATGCCTGACTCAGAGGCTCTTGCCTCGTCGATGCGGCTGTTGAGGAGGAAATACTGGAACAACAAAGACGCCTCATTCCAAGCAGTCCTCGACTCCTCGTATGTAAGGTACCTCCGAGGTGGCCCAGACTAGGAGCTATCTCGCCCTTAACTGGGATACCGCTAATTCACGACTGAGAACACTACGGTACATACCTGCTGGAGTTCTTTCCACGTCTGGTGGATTGCACCTGCAGCGGGTAGCACAACACTTGGAGTATCCGCAATGGTCAATTCAGGAGAGTCTTGGCGCCCATTTGTATCTCAACCATCGACGGCCGAGACCCGCTTCAACGGCAGCCAGTCTTCAGGAGCCCACCGGCACCAGTGCCAGTCTCGGTGTTCGACTTGGCATCCTGAACCAGTCGATTCGAATACCGACCACTGGTTCATTCGTCCTGCCTACTTCGGGGAGGAAAGAAACCCCCGGTGAGAATACGTAGCAGGTAAACCGGTTTTCACTTCGCACTCGACCTGCGTCTTCTCTTCTCTCAGGTTTCTCTTATTAGTTTCTCGGCACTTGTCCAAGTTATCGGGTTCAGTTAGCATCTGAGTTCGGCACGCTACCCTACCTTACCTACCTAAAAAGGTACTGCTGTGTATGTACTTGCCCTTTGTAACGATTCGCTCGTAACTTACATTGGAGTACCGCTCACACACACTCTCGAATCCATCTGCAGTGGCTTAGTTCCTGTACCTACCTGCCTTATTACCCAACAGACCCCCACGTCGACGACAGTTATTACCTCGGGGTACTTGCTGCACCACCTCCCCGGGGCAAGAACGTCGCGGGGTCTCCTCACATTCTTGGTCTCTCAAGACGTGGGACGGATTAGATAGGTTTACCAGTTACAGCAACCTGGCCCCAAAGCTACCGTCATTATTGGTTGAATGCTGTCTAGGGGGTTCGCCAATCACTATCCCGACTTACACGTGTGGCCGCTGCCTCGGAGGCTGTGACCAGACTGTAGCAGTGGTCGAAGCCTCATCATGTGAGTCTTCTTATTGTTTTTCCTGCTGTGTCTATCGTGTCTACCAGATCTGTCCCGAGATTGACTCAAAATCAGGAAGTTCGGCAAGTATATCCAGAAGCGGCAGCTCGAGGTACCAGAGTATGCTGCGTGCTTTGTCAACTACAAGGCGCTCAAGAAGGTGCCTACGCCCTATTCCTTCCTCTGTGCCGAGGAGGACACACCGCTAACTCCAACCCGATAGCTCATCAAGAAGCTTTCGGCGACCCCCGTCATCGTCTCTCAAAACGACGCCGCCCAGCGTGCCGGAGGAGAGCAACTCGACCCGCAAGCTGCTCTTCAGGCGAATAAGGCAACCTTCTTCTTCCAGCTTGTAAGGGTGTGAGTTGCCGTATAATAGGGGGGTTGTGCTAACGCGGCCTTCAGGAGCGAGAGCTCGACAAAGTCAACGCCTTCTACTTGCAAAAGGAAGCCGAGGTAGTTATTTCTTGGGCTTCTCCCCATACCTGGTGATGGATACTGCTGACTCAATACCAGCTCAAAATCCGCCTCAAGACTCTCCTCGATAAGAAAAAAGCTTTGAGATCCCGGAACCATGGCGTATCGAGACGATCTGCTAAGTTCACTACCCTTCAGGAGGGGTTCCAACAGTTTGCCAACGACCTGAACAAGCTACAGCAGTTTGTTGAGATCAACGGCACGGCCTTCTCCAAGATCCTGAAAAAATGGGACAAAACATCAAAATCCAAAACGAAGGAGCTGTATCTCTCTAGAGCTGTCGAGGTGCAGCCCTTCTTCAATGCCACAGTCATCAGCGAGCTCTCTGACCAGGCCACCACAAGTCTTCAGGAGCTCGGCGCCTGGGCCGAGGGCGACAATGTCAGCTTCGAATCCCGTCCAGATCACATTGTCAGCAGCCAGCACCTGCCGGGCAGTGACGAGGGCGATGCCGACACTCTACTCCTAGACACCGTTCTTTCTGGGAACCTGGATTCTTTGAGAGACTTGTTGGGGCGAATGAGGGCCATGACGGATCCGAATCACGAAGTTGACATTCCGCTGATGGAACGCATTACTAGGACGTTCCTCGCATCCATCAATGAAGGCCCCCCTGACGCGCTCCAGGTCCTGCTGGAGACGGGCCTGGTGGATATCCAGTCGGAAGATGACATTAACGAACGGAACTGTCTCCATCAGGCAGCCATCTACGGCAATTCGTTTGTACTCGAGTACGGGCTCGCTAAGGGGGTTGCGGCCGACAGGACGGATGTTTACGGACGAGTGCCCCTTCACTATGCTTGCATACACGGCCGCCTCGATATGCTTGATGTTTTGCTATCCGGTATGGATGTGCCCCTTTTGATACAGGTTGAAAGTCCATGTTGACATGCCACACCTAGTTTCTCCCAAGACCATCAATCTCACCGATCATGATAATTATACGCCCCTCATTCACTGCATTGTCCATAAGCACTTGGAGTGCGTTGGCCGATTGTTAGAGCGGTCTGCCCGGCTCGACCCCGTCTCCGATAACGACCACGCACCCCTTAATCTCGCCTGCGAGCATGGCTCGTTGGCCATTGCTGAGCTTCTTCTCAAGCATGGCGCCCAGATCCTGCCTGACGCTGAAGGACTCTACCCCCAGCATGCGGTGGCAAGGGCCGGTCAAACGCCGGAGCTCCTCCTCCTTTTGAAGAACTACGGAGCCGACCTTGATCAACCGGATAAGCTCTACGGATGGACGCCGCTAGTGCATGCAGCGAGTGAAGGAAACGTACCATGTCTCCAGGCACTTCTCGATGTCGGCGCGAACCCCAGTATCTTGGACGAGAAGGGACTTTCGGCCTTGTATTATGCGGCTTGGGAAGGCCATCTGGAGTGCATGAAGCTCCTCACACCATTCAACGAGAAGAAGGAAGCCAACCCGTCAGTGGTGCACATGGCGGGCTCGCTAGGACCACTAGCCACCAGTAGTGCCCCTTTACCCATGGCGATGGATTTGGATTCTATCCCGGCGCTCGAACTCCCGCCGCCCATCATCCCTTTACGCCGCTACGGGCACAACTTCCTCGACACGAAAACAGTGGTGCAACTTACATTTGGGGATAATGGAGAAGAACCATTGGTCTTCTTCCACGATAGCAAATATCCCGCTGCACGCATCACCATTTCATCCAAGGCCTCAGAACTCATCCCCAAGAACGTTATGCTTCCCTTTCAAGAAGATACACGACTCGTCTCGTTCCAAATCGACAGCCTTGATTCGTTTACACTAGACTTTGACGTCTTTCCCGCCTACGGGGCCAAGGTGATTGCCAAGACCGTGGCACTGCCCAATACGTTCCGGGCCTTGCTGGACAGCAACTCTGCCAGCTGCTGTCTACCGTTGTTTGACCCCCGACTGCGCGCCATTGGACAGATCAGCTTCCATACGCAGGTCATCAAACCTTTCCAGGGCAAACCGCTGGAGATCACCGATTTCGAGACGTACTGGAAGGCCACGAGCCAGCTGGACACGGCCACCACGGCGACGGCCATGAGCAGCAGCACCTTTGTCACGGGGTCCAGCTTGTCGGGCGATTTTGTCCGGATCTATGTCCAGCATACAAGCGATGGCATCCCGGTCCTCTGGCCGCGCTGGACCGTCAGCTGCGGCGGCATCGAGGTGCCGGTATCACGCCTGACTTTGTCTCAGTTCCGCACGGCCACCGGGCCCGGGCCACATTCTCCTCTCCCGCCTGATGACATTGCTTCTGTACATGACATTCTCGCTACATCAGGGGGCACTACCCTCCACGACGCCCTCTCCCTCCTCCCAACGGGCATGCATGTGAACATCCAAGTGCTGTACCCGACGGCCGATGAGCGGGAGCGGCTAGCGCTCAGGGAGCTGGGTCTTAGCGCCGACCTAAACGCCTTTGTAGACGCTATCCTGACCGTGGTGTTCGACCATGCCCGTATGCAGCGGGCCCAGGGTCAGGGCCCGGACGCAGTGCGGTCCGTCGTGTTCAGCTCGTACAACGGGAGTATCTGCACGGCGCTAAACTGGAAGCAGCCCAACTTCCCCGTATTCCTGTGCAACGACCTGGGAAGGCAGCCGCAGGACGAGGCAGGGACCGCCATGGCTCAGCACAAGGCTTGCTCGATCAAGGATGCTGTCAGGATGGCGACGAGCAATAATTTCATGGGCTTGCTATGCTGCGAGCGGTTGCTGGTAAGTTTGACTCTTTCTCGGCCCCTTTTTCTTCTCTCGCCAGAGGCTAGCGGTGGTGCGGCAGCTAACAGCGATGTCAATAGGACATGGTGCCTGCGCTAGTGGATGCCATCAAGTCGCATGGTCTGGCGCTTGTCGTGGACAAGTCAGGCCAGGCTTTGAGGTCGCCCGACCTTGGGCCGTTGGCTGATCCGTTCCCGCGTCTGCCGAAGGGGGTTGACGGGGTGCTGAAGGGGAATGGCGTGCTACGGTTTAATGAATCAATAGACGTGTAGACGTAAGATGAGACGGCGGCATGGTTTACATCGGGTACACAACAGAAAGAGGTCGTCCAACAGCAGGATCATCAATATCCATGCCAACGCCCCAGGTATCAAGTCTCTTTTTCTCGTTGGCTCTCTTTGTCGATCACCCGAATGTTACCAAAAACCGCTCTTTTTGACCCTATGCACCCTTATAACCATACCGCAGCCGGCCCAATTCCTTCTCGGGATCCGCGCCCGTCTTCATAGCCACCTTGAACCCTACCACGGCGGCGTACACCACCCCTGGTAAGGCCCCGAGTAGGATGGGACTCACCCCGGCCGTTTCCAGCCCCGAACTCTTTGCCGTGTGCAGCAGCCCCGTCACCAAGGCCAGCCCTGCAAGCCCGAGATTCAGGTACGGCAGGTACCGTTCCAAAGGCGACCCATCAGCAGAGTAGCTGCCGCCCAACAGCCCGCGAAGATCCACCACGCCCCTTCCCCTTCCTCTTCTCCTCCTGCCACCCATGATGTCGGATCCGCGGCTCGCTGAACCTAACCCTATACCTGGAGAGGGAGAGGAGTATGCCGACCCATCGAGAAAGGCGAACCCCGTCTGCGTGGTGTCGAGCCGGTATAGCAGCCACGTCGTCGCGGCCAGGGAGGTCAGTCCCAAGAGGGAGAGCAGCAGTGACGGGCTGTTGGTTGTACCATGTTGTGATGAAGACGATGTGGAGAAAGGTGAGAGAAGGAGGGATAGGACACGGAGCAGGAAGGGCAGGCACGACAAGGCCGGGAGAAGGAAGAGCAGGCGGAGCAGGGAGGCGTTGTGCGTGTTTCGTTCGGTTACGAGCTGGGTTATGACGGCTTCTTGTTCTGTTTATTTTCATGTTAGCGGTGGGTGGTCTTGGTTTGTGCGAATGCCAGGGATAGAAACAGCAGGGTCTTGGAATAGGACGAGAAGAGAAAGCATTGAGAACGCAAACAAGCTTTGCTAGGGTAGACTCGCACCTTGCTCGTCCAGCACTTCCTGGTTCGAGGAGTCGCCTTCGTCGTCGGGGTAGTGGAATGTACGCCGCAGCCGGGCTGCGGCTGTGGATATAGCCATGATGGGCTGCGGCTTGGTTCGATTACATGTAGAAAAAGATATGGCGTTGGATGTTGCGAGGCTATAGCATCTTGTGAAGCTGTGTATTGTATGTAGGCTGAGCGAGTGCACTGGTGGAAGCTGGAATCTTTGGCATCAAGCACGATGACGTTGGGTTCTTGGCGGGGCTTGGCGGGTCAGAGTATCTGATAATTCCATACTACTTCGTACATACATTGATGTAGCATGTATCCGTATTCTGTATTTGCATGTCCGTATCACTACGAAATGATAATTCCCGGTATGGTTTGTGGACGGGTATCATGATTGATGCAACAATCTGGAAAGGATAGAAGACATCAGCAACGACCGGCTCAGATGGATGAATATATATCACAATTAGATGTAGCATGATACGTTACTGAATTGTTCCTCAGGATAACGCCAGTCACCAGTTGCTCCCTTGCATGTCCATCTAGAAGAAGAGAAGTAGACGAACCTCAAAATTGAAACATTGTTTTCCTGAACTAAGGTGAAAAGCAACTGGTTCCTTGGTGCCTACTTCCCCTCTGCGGCAATCCCCTCCGTGGCCAACATCGACGGGGAAGTGTTGTTCGCCTTCCTGTCCTTCCTGGCCCGCCAGAGCTCTAACAAGACCAAGGCAGCTAGGATAAAGCCCAGTATGAACAAAGGAATCAGGTTCCAGCGCCAGCCTCGCATAAGGCGCAGATCCCTAACGATTACGTTTCGGTCTCCCGGTCCGACCAGGGGTAGCCTCAGCACGGCATCATACCAGTTCTCGGGTGTCCACCGGCCGTTGGGGTACTTTGCGGGTGCCGGGTTCTGGGCAGCTATGGCGAGGTCGATGCTTCCTCGCGTCCGGCCCGTCTCAATGAACGTGTAGATGAGCGCCGAGAGGGTGAGCAGCGCACTTAGGACTACTATAAGAGCCCAGAGATAGAAGAACCGGGAAGACTTGGCGTACTATCAATCATTGCTGGTCAGCCGGTGGTCTGTTGACCCTGGGATTCGCGATGATCAGGGGCTCACCTTCTTCCTGGACCGCCTCTCCAACAACAAGGCGACAAGACCGCCAAACCCCACCAGTACCACGGCTGTCCCGCCCGCAGCGTTGGTCGTGTGCCCTTGATCAGTCACCAGGTTTGCTGGCTCCCCGGCTAGCAAAAAGTTCAAGCCGTCGGGGTAAGCGACCATGAACGGACCGCCGCCAGCACCGTGGAGGAATGAAACCATGGATGAGACGAGGGCGAGGGAAATGACCCCGTCCATAGTGGCAAGGAGGGTCATAATCGAGATGGGAACGAGAAGAGACCGAGAGAGCGCCATTTTCATAGACTTTCCCAAGGAAGATTATGGTTTAGCTTTCTGGGTACTCCTTCTCGTGCAGTGCTGGGGAAGACACTGGCTGATATCTCAAGCGTGGACTCGAGCCAAAAGTTGTAGACAAAGCAAGAGAACGGAAAGGGAGACGAAGGATGGCTTATCCTATTTTAAGCACTCAAGGAGAGTAGAGACAAAGGGCCATGTTCTTGAGTGGGCTACACTCTCAAATACCGGTGGTCCATCCTGAGGTACAGTATGTACGTAGCAGCCCAGCCGTTGTACAGTACTGTCAGCATGAACTTTTCAACAGCCCTTTCTATAGGCACCTCGTTTGCAACTCATCCGTTGCTGTCGAAGCGGTGAAGACGGGGCGGCGACACCATTGACGCCATGACGAGGCTGATGTATCTGTGCATCCTGATGGAATGGGAAACCCAAGTAAGTAATCGTGGAGGAGGAGGATTTAGGGTTTACTATTCTTAGCCAAGCCTTAGGAATCAGTAAGGTAAGCTGAGCCTGTACACCCTGCGTCAGACATATGGGAGCGCAAATGGTATATTCGAGGCAAGAGATGTTGGTTGGAGACAAGAGACAATAAGGCGACACGTGGCGTTCGACGCCTCTGAAGACAAGAAAAGAATGGAAGTCAAAGAGCAGGCGAAGCCGCGAAGAGGTGGAGGCGCAGGCACGACTGGAGAGAATGCCGATGCGGTGATAACCACGCCAAGGCCCTGGTTTGTCGATAAGATAAGGTAAGTCAATACGGTAATTGCGGTAACTTACCGACCCTCCATCCCAATCACAAGCTTCGACTTCCGGGATGTGGACTGAGCATCAAGATCCCATCCACACCACACCACAACACAAACAGCCATGCTGACGAGGTTAGCCTGGCAAAGGTGGCCGGGCGCGCAACCGGCCCTGCTACAGGGGAGAGTAGCATTACCAACGGGACGGACAATAGCACGTCTTCGGGCCCGGCAGCCGCAACTTCAACACCTCGTCCCAAGACGAACCCTTGTAAAGGCGCCCAAGCCCGGCGATGCTCCGTTCCTGGAGCGCAGGCCCGACCGGGAGCTGCCCAGTATGTTTGTTTCCCAACACACCATGCCCACACCTCTGAATCCGCAATCTTGCTGACAAGCCATGTTGGTGCAGCCATTGAATCCATCACGTTCCGCTGGTCCCGCACGCTGCCCCTCTTTGCCGCCGTGATCGCCGTCGCCTCAGTGGCCATCTTCAACTACCAGAAGCTGTCCAGTCCCGTCACGGAGGCGACGCTGTACGCGCTGCGCACGTCGGACAAGGCGCGCGCCCACCTGGGCGACGAGATCTATTTTGCCCAGCAGATACCCTGGATCTCGGGCGAGATGAACCAGGTGCGAGGCCGCATCAACATCAGCTTCCGCGTCAAGGGGACCCGCGCCGGTGGCGTCATGCGCTTCGCCAGCTACCGGCCCTCACCCCGGGGCCTGTTTGAGACAACCGAGTGGAGCTTGACGACGGACGATGGCAAGGTGATCGATCTGCTCGAGGACGGCGACCCGTTCAAGGCGATGGTGGGCGGGCCCAGCCTGGATGACGAAGAAGAGGTTACGACGAGGGGTTTTAGAGGGAAAGAAGTGAAGAAAGTATAATCTGAAAGGCATAACCATGACGGGTGTTCCTACACGTTACTTGTACATTGAATGTATGTCAAGCTTGTATGATATGGTACAATACAGAACAACATAAAACAAGCCAGCGACAGCAGCAACTCCCAATCACAACGCAACCGGTGCCTGGCCGGCAGCAGATGCATCCAAGCCGTCTTCCGCAATTATATCCCCAATCGCATCCTCCTGCTCCTTGCTAAGCGTCATACCACCGGAGAGAATCTCTGCTATCCTGCGCTCCCTCCTGGCCGCTTTGAGCTCCAGGTGACGCTCCCTCGCCGCCTGCAGGTGCGCCTCGGCATCCGGGAACCTCTCCTCCAGCATCTTCCTCGTCATTTCAATAAACTTGGGGTCCGGCGGCGGCTTCTTGCAGGCGTCCTGGATCTTGACCACGGCGCCCTTGGGCCCAGCAACGGCACCCTTGACCACGACAATCCCGAGCTCGTTATCCACCAACAAAACCGGCAGGTTCTGCACCGTCACCCTGTGGTTGCCCATCCTGCCGGGCATCTTCTTGCCTGGCAGCACCCTGGACCCGCTGCCCTGCGAGGGGCCGACGGAACCAATGGTCCTGTGATTCAACGAGTTGCCGTGGCTGGCCTCTTGCCCAGCAAAACCGTGCCGCTTCATGCCACCTGCAAAACCCATGCCGCGCGAGTTGCTGCGCACGTCGACGCGCTGGCCGACGTGGAACCAGTCGGGCATGAGCTGCACGCCGACGGGGAGCAGGCCGCTCTCGTCGCGCACGCGGAACTCGGCCAGGACTTTTTTCGGGGCGAGCCCTTTCGCCTCGTAGTAGCCCAGCATGGGCGCCCCGACATTGGCCGGGTGCCGCTCGCCCATGCCCACCTGCACCGCCCAGTAGCCGTGCTGCTCCCGCGTCTTGTTGAGCACCGTCTGCACCCGGTCCAGCTGCAGCACCGTGCACGGGATCCGCGCCCCCGTCCGCCCCATGAAGGCCGTCATGCCCTTTTTGATGGCGAGCACGCCCGCCCGCACGGGCGTGGTGCGTTCCTTGCGCTTGAGCGCCGCCGCCGGGCCCGTCGTTGGTGCGGGCAGCCCCGATGTCACTTGGTTGAAGCGCCGTGGCCGGGCGCGGGACGGGAGCGTTGACCAGCCGGATTTGACCGTTCGGACTTGGGTTGTGGGGAGGAGGTTGTTGCTGAGTGAGGGGGAATTACGGGAGGTTGCTGTCGTCGTGGTGATCGGTGTTGGGGATGGCCGCAGGACGAGGAGCTGCCGCCAGCCGCGGGCGGGCAGCCGGGGCGCCATCTTGAATTTTCGGTGGTTGTGGTCCTAATTTGTCGGTTTGTTCGATTCAAGTGTTTCCGATTCCAATATTGTAGTAGGACTATGGCATTGGTTGGATCTCGCGTGTTGTGCGTGTCGTGGGAGTGAGAACGTCGACCGACGGGCGAAGGTCGCGCTCCAGGAGTTTTGCCGTCAGTTCGAGGCAGCACGGCAGAAATTTGAGGAGAGCTGCACCGATCAGATAAAAGTCGGGTCGTGCTCGATAAGGCTGGCCAGGGGAAAAGTGGGGCTTGCTGGACATCTAAGTTCTCAGAGCTGTCAAGGGCAGAACCTACCAGCCGGCCTTCCATGTTCCCAGGTGAGTACGGCAATCTACTTTGTATGGCATAGGTTTTGATATACCTTGAGAGTTCGCTGTAATCAGCGTTGCTTATAACTCATGTTGCCGCGATGTGAAAGGACGGCGAACGCCAGCGCTCTAACCCTAACCCTCGCTGGCGGTCTGCCCCTCAACACCAGCAGCATAAGTCACCTTCAGTAACTAATAAACGAGGAGACCAGCTAGCCAAGGCTGCCTGAATCTGCTCAATACCAACCGGCTTCATTGTCAAGCTCGTCCCTCCTCTCCTTTCCAACTGCCGATCTCATTTCTTTTCTTTTCTGTTACATATATCGAAATGGTCTACTATTTCACGTCCAATGTCGTCGATCCGCCGGCGTTTGTCTACGTGGGCAAAGACAAGTTTGAGAGTGAGTGACTTAGATACTGAGATGACCGTCATGGACACAAGCCAGTCTGACATTCTGGCTCACAGACGAGGATCTGATTAAATATGGCTGGGAGGAGGATGTCTGGTAAGCCCGCCGAGTCTCTCAGCTAATGCTGATCCAGACTCTTACTCATTGTAGGGTATGAAGGGCTCCTAGTAGTCGCTGAGGACCTGGGCGCTCACCTACATGACCAACAGTTCCACGTCGACAAGTTGTCCAGCGCCCACATCTACCTGCGCCTGCGCGAAGGAGAGACATGGGACAACATCCCAGAGGCGCTGCTGACCGACCTGGCTCAACTGACCAAGGCCAACTCGATTGAGGGCAACAAGAAAGACAACATAACCGTCATCTACACGCCCTGGTCCAACCTCAAAAAGGATGGCAGCATGGCCGTGGGGCAAGTGAGCTTCAAAGACCAGAGGAAGGTTATTTGCATCGAATTCACTTTTCCCCCCCAAAAAAAAAAAAAAAACAAACCCATTGACAAGAATTCAGGTCAAGAGGATACTCGTAGCCCAGCGCGAAAATGCCATTATCAACCGGCTCAACAAGACCAAGGTTGAAAAGTACCCCGACCTGAAGCAGGAGAAGGACGACCGGCAGCGGGAGCTGCGCAAGCGGGACCAAGCCGCCCAGCTGGCCAGGGTTCGTGGTCACTGTCTCTGCTCAACACTGAGTAAACCTCGAGCTAACCGTGTGCCCGCAGAAAAAGGAGGAAGCCCGCATCGCAAAGGAACGCCAGGAAAAGAAGTGGCAAAAGGAGCACGCCTACGATGATTTGTTCTCTGAGGAGAACATGGCGGCAACAAGCAACCAGAACCGGGACGAAAACTGGGAGGATGACTTTATGTAGTCTCTCTTAAGCCCATCAAAACTCAAAACGTAAAGCTTTGTATTTGTATATATGCCCTCAAATTCCTGGCCCCTGCCCACCGATACCGCTACCCATTTGATTCACGCTCGTGCCCTTGATTTTGTGATCCGACGGGTTCGCGGCCGCCTCGTACATGATATTTGCCGGTGCGCGGCCGAGCTGCATCCACTCGCCTTTGAACCCTACGTACGAGATGCGCGTGACGTCCTCCTCGCCCTCGCCAAAGTTATCCGGAAAGAAGAGCGTCAGCCGCCGGACGGCGTTGAAGCGCGCCCGTCGCTGCAAGGCCAAAGAACCCAAAAGGTGGTCGATTAGACACGATTCCTACTAGGAGAGGAAGGTCACAAACCAGGACGTGAAATCATACATACCACGGGCAACTCCTGCACCTCGCTCGTCCGGCTCAGCTCAAACACCTGCGTCCCATCCGTCTCCTCGGCCACCCCAAAGTCCACATCGTCCCGGTTGATGATGACCTTGAGCGTCTTGGGCGCCGAGTCCGAGTCGGACGTGCGCAGCAGGATCGAGTGCAGCCTGATTTGGCCGGTGAACCTTTGTTTGGGAAGTTGTCAACGTTCCCTTTTCTTCTTCATCGCTAAAATTTAAAAGTAAATAAAACAATAATAACCTACGGAACGTTCATCAAGAGCTGCTCGTCGGCATCGCTTTCCACCTCAGGCTCTGGCGCCATCCTGTCGGCCCACGTCTTCTTCACCACCTCCTTTCCAGACCCATACCGCGCCTCGTTCAGCGTCGTGATTTCATCAAACTTGATGTGTTGGTACAGAGAGAACTGCAGTGCCGGTGTGATGTCGTCTGAGTGGTCATGTTCTCCGCCGTGGGAGTGGTCGTGGTGTTCGTCGTGGCAGTGGTGCGACATTGTGGTCCTACTTTTCTTTTACCAATTTCGGTTGTGTGTATTCTGGGCCTGAATATGGAAGTTGACCTGACGTTGTTGTTTGGTGACTTGCGAGTCTAGACTCAATACGCTTTGTCGGTCCAGTTTGATGTGTGATTTGAGGAGGCAATGAGCGCTGCTGTGGATGCTCGCTGCCGCCTGAAGAGCACTAACAATTTTTTAAGCCACTGCAGTGACTTGGAGAATGATGCTGCACCCATCCAAGGAATCATGAATATGCCATATTTCGGTCTCTAATGTAAAAGGTTTCGTTTAACCAAGAAGGACGTATGTATGCCTTCCAAATCATACTCAACGACTTCCTATCCAGCACTACCACTAGCAGCCCCCTGCACCCCCTTTACCTAAACCCGCTCAATCTCCTTGCGTCGCTCAATCTCTTCCCCTTCTTCTTGAGCGGACTCTTCTTAAACGGCGACAGCCTGCCACCGAATGCCCCATGCAAAACCTGCGAGGTTGGCTGGGACGGCGTGCCCTGAGACACGCCTTGAGACGACTCCTCCTGTGACCATACGCCAGACTCGCGGCGGAACTCCCTCCTAAGCGGCGAGCCCACAAACACCCTTGGGGACCCAACCAGCTGCTGCGACGAGAACTCCCATGGTTGGCGCTGGGGATGCGGCTGGTTCGTGGACAGGATTGTCGGTTGCGACGTCGGCAACCCGCCCTGAGACAACGATTGGGACCTCGACTGGGACGAAAACTCCAGCATACTCTCCTCGCCGCCACTAACACCACCACCGAGGCTGCCAAATACCCTCTGCGACAACCTCTCTGCCCGCTGCCGCCTCGCCTCAATCTTCTTCCGTCTTCTGCTGATAGCGTCCTCGGCATCCAAATCCCGCCCAGGTCTCCATGAGATATCATCCGGGTCACCGCCTAGTTCCCAGGGGGTCAGACCGATGGAGGACTCGTCTCGAGTGAAGGTTGGCGAGGTGTTGATAGTCGCATATTTGCGCAACCGAAGGGCTACCACGTCTCCTCTGTCGTCTTGCTCCTGATCTTCTACTTCCTGGTCTCTGCTCGACCTACTGCGTTCTGTCTTAGGGGGGTTCACTGTTCCCATTTTCGAGGGAGATGGTATTGAAGGCGGCGAGCTGCGGAACGGCAACGAACTCGACGGGGTGGTATCCGCGGCCTCGCTCTTGATTGCTGGTGTGATGGTTGTCCCAGATTGCGGTACAGCACAGATGCCTACATTGCTGAGAGACATTTCAGCGGCCATGGCTTGTAGCACTTTTTCTCGAACTTGGCTGGAAATTGCATTCTTGCCTCGGCTTCGCTGCGGCTCCGGAAACAAAGCACGGAGCCGTTCGACCAGGTCATCGGGACCGAAATCGGTCAACGGACGACGAGCCTCTGGCACGTACAGCCACTCGCTGGATTGTCGGTGTAGCGCTTCCTGCCGGGCATCCCACTCACGAGCGAACTGGAGAAGGTCTCTCGGGTGGTGAGACTTTGCCAGATCAAGCCTAAGGAAGCCATTAGTACACTTGACCAGGATTTCGAAAAGCTACACAACTCACAGCGAATGTCTCGGCATGTACCCATCTTTGCTCTCTTTCTCCACAGCCTCTCCAAGGAACTCAAACTGGTCGCTAACCGCAGAGGGCATCAATCCTTCCTCAGCGCTAGGCGCGAGCTCTTCCGGAGCAGACAAACGCTTGGCAACGAGGGTAAAGTCGGTGTGAAGTTCGAGCCTGTCTCTCAAATCCTCCAGTGAGAGCGTTCCAAGCCCTTTCTCCTTGAAAACGATCCGTTCGTCAAACTCGTCCGGAACAGCAAACGCGCTGGTCAAATGTTGAAGCAACTTGACTCGAAGCCTATGGCTCTCTTCGGAGCTAAGCCTAGAATCGGGAGGCAGCACCGTGACGCTTGGCTCATCAGACCAGACACAGAGCGCGCTGTGGACATCTAAATTGTGACCGAGCGTCAAAAGCTGAAAGAATTTGAGATTTGCGTTTCGTAGCACACGGCCGGCCGCCGACACACGCTTCGCTTGCCCCAATAGGCGGACAACAGGAAGAATATGAAGACCGACAAGACTGGATGGACTATTCAGGGAGATCAACTCTCGGTGATACCGCGCCGGCGTGTCCGGGGTTGGGTTCATGAACCAAAATACCGTCATTTCGGTGTCATTTATGGACCTAACACAGACGAAGCACGCCTTGTGGTCGTTGATGTAAGCTCCTGGCGATACGTCGAGCCGGAGTGATGGATCGTTGACGTCTTTCTGGTGAGAGCAGGAAGCAAGAATCTCGAGAGACACTTCATTAACTTTGCCCTCGGTAGCTGCCACCCAAAGAACACGTGTGCTGGTGAGTACAAATGCCTGGGAATTGTCATATCGAGAAGCTGCCACGTCCAAGATTCGATAGCTGTCGTTGGGTAACACCATGTGGGAGAAGGACTGCGATCTTTTACTGGCGGAATCAAAAAGATGTAATTCCTTAGCGTTGGAAAGCAGAAGCAGCAGTCGAGGTGAGAGCCGCAACTTGCCCTGGTCCGCTTCGGTAGGCATGGAAGGAGACGCGGAGAGTTTCGACGAATTATTTGAAATTCCCGAGCTTCTGTGCCTTGGCGACAAGCGTAAGATCCGATGCGGCCGCGGTTCAGAGACGGAGCCAAAAGGCAGCTTTGCAATGGGTCCCGTAACGGCGTTTCCGCACATCCTCATAATCGGTGTCAGCATCTTGGGTCGTGAGTTTCGGAGGCCGGTAATATCCCAGACACTCCAGTAACCGCACTGGTCGATAATGACAAGCTGGGGTGTGTCCATGCCTGGATACCGGCTGAAGCAGACATCTGATTGCAGGCTCCCTCCGGTGCGCCCAGAGGGAATCGTGAACAAGGGGTTGGCCGAGATCTGGCTGATATGAGACCGGCCCGATGCCTGAGCCGAGTTACCGGCGACCGGCATTGGTATAGCTCTCAACTCAGGCTCATAAAGGGTAGTTGAGGTGCCATTTTGAACTACAAGCCAGCGAATCGGATCATGCTTTCTGAGGTCGACGGCGAACTTGACCAGAGAGATCGGAAGGGCATCTTGGCACCATTCACCTTGGAGCGCGCTGGGAGAATGTACGCGGATCCTGATATCCGCCTCAGTCCAAGCCCATTCCTCGTAATCAATACTGATGAAGCTAAGGACGTTTCCAGCCACGCCAGAAGCAACAGCTAACACCGGATGCCCCTTGGCATCGGTCCCTCTCGTGTCAGTAATCTCCCCTACGGAACACAGAGGTACGCTGTTCGGGGCCGTCGGCTGCCTTTTCGCTTCGAAGCTGGCGATTTCTTCCAGGAGAAGGGATTCAACAACTTCGTCATCGATTGAGGCTTCCGGCAAATGTTCTAGAAGCCAGTGCTCCTGAGCCCTAGCGATCTGCGTAGGTTTTGTGACACTTGGACGGGGACCACCATGCTTGGTCGGAGGGCACCATGGCACAAAGGGTGTCACCTGCTTGAAGTGAGGTGCTTGTATTGTGAGTAGGGGACCATGTAATCGCATGCATCGAAGTGAAATACTCACTCTCGTCCGTAGCACGGTTCCTACTCAGGCGCCCGATGCCATCGCCATCCTGAGCTGGGCGGTATGTCAGTCGACCAATGATGCCATCTGACCGAGCCCGCCGTGCCTGAATGCGGCCGACGGGCGGCGGACTGGCATTCCTCCTCTCATCCATTTGGGCCTATCGCAACGGGGATGTAAAAGGGCGGAGCTTTCAGAACCATTCTCTCGACAGGACCGAACGAGATATGAAGGCTTGATCAGGGCAAATAAGAAAAACTGAAATGATGATCAGATCTGCAGTCAAGAGCAAGCCCGAAATATTGAAAGAGAGAATGAGAGGCGGTATTGCAAGGTTCGCGCAATGTAAGTAGTACAATCTGGTGCAATACTAAGATCGAAAAGCTCTCATCTCATTGATGATGTGAAATTTCGAAGATTTGAAGCTTTCCTCCAAGCCCCAGAGTCGATGTTCCATGCAGACAGTAGGTGAACGTTTTAGTGGGGCTGAGAAGGGGCTCTGTCCACTGAGAGCTGTGGCAGTGGGTCCAGGTTCCCCATCTTGGCAGAAAGATTCCCTGGGAAACCCGCTGAAGATGGAAAGCGGGTAAACAACAAACCTGGGAAGACATCACGACGCTACAGTACCTCAGCTAAGACCAATCCAATCCATCCTTAATTCGGCTCGAGTTACAATCGCACAAACGCAATTTGCAGCATCGAATCCAGAAAGCACCATAGCTCAACTAGAACAACTACTCCGTACTGCAAATGTCATCAGCATTTGAGCCCTCAATGTCGACAAGCCGGGCGCCGCTGGTGGCGCCGTCGCTCGCCGACACGCTGCCCAATATCAATTTCGGCTTCGATGAACTACGAGATCGTATGGCCAAATTCACAGCAAAATTTGACGCCTTTATCGAGCAAGGGCGGAAGCGCGTACTAGAAGAAAGGAACCAGTTCCGCATGAACGTAGCAGAGTTGCAGGGTAAGCAGGTCCAGCTCTTCTCGTTCCTCCCGCATCGGCGACGTGAGCGGCTAATCCGAAAAACCAACCTGCGCAGAGGACCAGCGCATGAAGAAAAAGGACATTGAGATCCTCCAGCTCAAAACTAACACGTACCAACAGACCATAGCCAAGGAAGCCGCCGAGAAGCGCGACATGCAGAGCGCCATCGCGTCCCTCACAGCGCAGCGCGACCGCCAGGCCGCGGCGCGGGACGCCCTCAAGGAGCAGATTGAGGCGGCGCAGAAGGATATCGATGCGCGGCTGGCGGCACAACGAGCCTACCAGGCCCAGCTCGAGGCGCAGGCGCGCTACAACGTGCCCGAACTCGACTTCTGGGTGACCAACCTCTGCATGCGCATCGAGGGCGCCGGGGTCGAGGACCGCCTCAAGTTCGTTTTTACGCATATCGACGAGAAGAATTGGGAGCGCGAAGCATGGTTCGAGCTGAGCACAGGGAGTCGAGATTACGATGTGCGGCATTGCCGGCCCAAGCTGGAGCGGGAGAAGATTGAGAAGGTCTTGGAGAGAGTCAACGAGACGAGAGAGCTAGTAGTGCTTCTCAAGGGGATGAGGGAGTTGTTTGTTGAGGCCATGCGATCATAACTCGGGGTGTTTTTTGGGCGTTAAACTAGGAGCCTCGGTTTGTTACGATACCTGTGATCATTGATGACGGAAGGAAGGGATGAAGGTGGGCGGCATCAATCTAAATGGGAAGCCTGATGCTCTCTCGCACGACTTTGACTTCAATACCTATAACCTACACGCATTTGACTTTTCGGACCCACCGTACTGCTCGTTTGTCGGTTCTTGATGCAGCTCTACCGTCCATACTAGGTACTGTCCATCGATCCATGATTCCTTGTTGCGTATACACGGCTGCGCGTGTGCAACCCCCGCCAATTAAACACCCACGCAAACGCGTAACGCGGGGCCGCATTTCAAGCCTTCAAAAGTTTATCTCAATTCACCCAATATGCCACCCAACGAGCGGTCTGAGAAGCAGGCTGCCGCCCAGCAGGCGGTTGATATTCTTTATGAGATCGCCACCATTCTCGTAAGTAAGCCTGCAGAAAAACCTCAATCATGAATCAGGGATTCGCAGGCAGAGAATGGCTGACATACTTCTAACACACAGAACTGCCATCTTGACCGCCGTACGCTATCCATCTGCATCTCCATGATCGAGAACGGAGTGAACCCCGAGGCTCTTGCAGTAGGTCGCGCCTATTCCTCCGTTGTCTGGGTCATCATGAAACCGCCTCAGATTATCTTCAATTCCGTTGTTGTCTTTTCCACAATTCCACTGGCTCACTCATGCTCATTCACTCCGCTCGCCTAGACTGTCATAAAGGAACTACGTCGGCAGGGCCAACAAGCCCAGATTGAGGCGGCCCCAGCCACATCAGCAGCCACTTCCTCAACACGACGAAGCAGATAAACCTAGCCACTAGAGTGCTCATTACCATCACCCCATCCTGCAGGCTCTGGTGAGAGCTCAAGGAGGTCCCGGCACGACAGTGGAGTGCCAGTCGGGGGGGCGTTGACTAGCGATACGCCAGTTCAGAGTCGCCGCGGCCGTTCTGCCTGTGGCCAGTTCCAGCTATCTCCCAACGCACCACCTCATAGCACTTTACTGGCACTTACTCCTCTCCTTATTCGACCTTCACAAAGTCGATACGCCCCAGCCCGCAGGGCTTGGCTATAGAATGCCTGACGTGGGAGGAGATAGGGCACCTCCTAACTCCACCAAGACAGATATGTCAATAGAGACAGCATCAGATACAGCTTAGTGAATGGAGTACAAAGATAACCCTGCTTCCACTGGCCCGCCATCTAGTGCTATGGATTCCTCGATGCCGCCAGCCCTGTAAATGCAATCCCATCAATGCTATGGCCAAGCCGCATGCATACATACCATCCCATCCCATCCCGCGATCCCGTGCCACGATTTCATCCCATTTCCCAAACTCCCAGGATCAAAATGCAATTCCATCGCTTGTTCCGGCCCATCCAACCATGCAGTCTTACAGCTGTATAATATATCCGTCCCTCTTCCAGCTCCGTCTGTCCAAACCCCAAAACAGGAGATGCCCAAGTTGAAGGGCTCGGTTCACCGTCCAGAATCGCACATATCCGATGGATGCAAAGCACGTGATATGGCCTTCCCATCCCATCGGCCGCTAGTTTACCGATGGCCGACAAGCACGATCTCGTCTTCATCGTCGTCGTCGTCGTCATCCTCCTCTTCCTCTTCACAGCCCTCTTCCTCAGAGCTCTCCTCCTCCTCATCCTCATCAATGTCACCTGCACTCTCAGAAGTGACGGCATTTCCCCGATCAAGATGATCCCTGCCCCAAAACAGGTCTAGCAAGTCACCATCATCTTCCTCATCCACGTCAGAGCTACCCCAAGTCTCCGGTGCCACAACCTCAGGAAGAGGTGAACCAGGCTCAAGCTCCAGCAAGTCCTCGAGGGGCAGTGGCTGCGGAGCGAATGTCGACGGCGGCGGGAAGGGGATGTCAATCTCACCGCCTTCCTCAAACGCCCTCTCCGTGCCTCCTTCTCCGGGCATATTCAGGAGCTTCAGCTGGGTGGTATTGTACGACTGGCAGACGGTGCACTTCAGGCCCAGCCAGTGGTAGGCGGTCTGGCACTTGGCGCGGCAGTCGTTGCACGAGACGACGGCGCGGGCGTCACGGTACTCGGGCGGCATGGGCTGGTTGAGGATGGCGAGGTCGTGGTTGCGGAACTGGTACTCCATGTTGACGCAGCTCTTGCTGCACAGCGGGCACTTGTACGACGTCTTCATGTGCTCCTGGAAGCAGTGCCGGTGGATGCTGTGCCCGCACTGCATGAAGACGACGGGCCGCGTCGAGCTGAACAGGTAGTCGCCGCAGATGGGGCAGTCGCAGTCCGTCGACCGCTCCACGCACTTGTGCGAGCTCGATGTTGAGACGCAGGCCATGCATTTCTGGGTGCGTATGGCGTTAGCGGTTGTGCGTAGCCTCTCTCTTCAGTATGACTGCTCACCTTGCAGTGGAAAAAGTCCTTTCCTAACCCCTGTCCGACCCTGCACAGTCCGCAGTCCGGGCAGTGATAGATGGGCTTGTTTGGGTCGTCATTCCAGAGCTTACAGATGCCACAGTAATAGTAGGCAGCAGACTCTCCGCATCTGACGCAGGAATCCGAGGCCCTCTGGGCGCAGCCGCACAGCATGCACAGCATGTGTTTTGTCTGTTGGCGCGGAAGGACGTGGTCCTCGGCCGCATCATGGCAGAAACGGCATGTGTACCACCGTTCGCATTCAGCGCACTGCAGCTTGACGTTGCGGCGGTAGTGTTCGCACCCGAGGGCAGGCCGGCCGCTGTCCTCGCCGTCCTCTACCGGTAGTTCGCCGGGCTGCAGGATCTGTTCGTCGTCGGTTGGGGCCGCAGCCGGGGCATACGTTGGAGCGAGATCCTTTTCGGTTAGCGGAAGGTCAAGCGGTCCCGATCCGTCGCCAAGGGGGTTCCAGAACTTTAGGGCTTGTAAGGTCCCGGCATGTTCGCTATGTTCCGGCACCCCCGATACGCTCCTGGCTGTTGGTGATTCGGGTCGCACGATAGCCGAGGCGGCACTAGATAGTTTCTGCAACTTCGTGTACTTCTCCATCAATAGTTGGTGCATCATCTGTGCTTTGCGGTTCTCCGGGATGGCCATTGCTTGGATCGACCGGATTTTCCGACGGAGCTCTCCCATGCCGTCATCTTCAGGTAGAGGCGCAACCTTCGCACCTTCTTGTAGTGGCCATGTCGCCGTGGCGATCGAGTTCACCTCTGCGCTCTCAAAAGGAGCGCTCGATTGTCGATCCAATTCTGCGTCGGCGCTTTCGCTTGATGTCGCCCTAAAGCCGTTCGGAACGGCAGCTGCAGCGTCATCAGACGACGCTTCTGGCATCTGACTGTTGAGCGCGTGCGTATCTAGTGTTCTCCCACTCTCATCTCCTTCCAAAATTGCATCTTCGCTCGACCTTGTCCTGCGGTGGCGCAAAGCGGGACGCTCTTCAGCAGCAAACCCGGCCGAGAGGCGTCGGGCTTGTCGGAGAACCGGCGTGATGATGAATTCGGAGACATACGACGACATCGCAAAGCATCGGCGCGTTATGCGATGGACTGGAAGGGGAAACCGTCGTTGGCGTCTGTCCGGAACACTTCGTTTAGGTGGTCACCATCGGACCAGTAGGACGCACCAACCTATCCGTACGATGTCTCGAATGGCGAATTCGAAGTGTCCGGTATCCGTAACGTTGGTGCCAAGATGGAAATATTGAATTCGCCCAAAGTCCCCACAGCTGGCCAGATCACTCAGCTGCGTAAGGCGGGCTTGGCATTGCTACGACACTCCTTGCCAAGCAATCGCTGAGCCTACAGTTCACCCATTGTTTGTTTGTTAGCGCAGGACTCTAGATAGGGGTTCTTGTCCAGAAATCAGAGAACTGCTTCTCAGCAGCCAGAACGTTTGATTCAATGCAAGAAAAAAGAGTATCTAGAATTACTCAAAGAGACTTAGGTATTTTCTTCAGAGCGTTTTTTCTGTAGAAAAATTGGCCGTTTTGATGCTGAAATTGAACTCTTAGGGCTGACCCTGGTATTGAAGTCAGGCGCTAACGAACAAACAAGGGGGGGACTGTAGGGTGTTCCCTCAACCTCATTCTCTCTACCGTTCCATGATACAGTCCTTAAGAATCAGCGTCCCTTCGTGGATAGTATCGTACACTTACCCATTTCCCAGAACTCGGCCTCGGCACTGAGCGTGACACTCGTCCAACATATTCAAAGAGCCGAAGACACAATCATGCCCTTAAGCACTCGAACTACTCCGTATCTAGCATCTATCGCAAGAAACGCTGAACTAGGCTACTGAAGGCTCCGTTTCGGGCAACACAATGCGGAAATCTCCCTTGACGCCGAGATGGTCAGTTACCCAAGCTTTTTCGAGTCCCCCTGGACGCATAAGCTGCTCCCGATCGCTCTCCTTCTCTACTTGGACGTCCCTCCCGAATGTCACAAAATTCATAACTTGGAGCCCACCGCAAAACAGGATCTTGTCCATCCGACTAAGGCCGAAGCGTTCACGCTGCCAGGTATGAGCCATCTGGCCCCACGTCATTCCCTCCACTGCGCCTTCCCCACCACCATTCTCGAGATATGCATCTTTGAGATGGTTGTCCAGATGCAGGGTCCGATCAAATGGCTCAATCGCGTTGAGATCTCCCGCAAGGACGCCGGCATGTGCCTGGTGCAGGTACTTGGCCGCAGTGGCGAGCTGGGAAGGTCGCTTTGGCGGAGTCGCCACCAGCGACTCTAGGTGAGTGGTGCAAAGGCGAAGCGTTCTGTTATTTGGCAGGGCGACGTCGACAAAGAGCGCATCGCGTTGCATCGCGGTATCCTCATAATGAACGCGAAACACATCCTTGATTTGCATGGCCTTGGGGACGAGCATGCATGTGCCTATTGGCGCAACATGATCAGGCTTGTTCTCGAGGCCTCGGAGATGGGAGGTCTCAAAACGCTTACCATATCCTGGATTTTCCCAGTTGTCGACCGAGACATCGGTTATACTGTAGTCCCGTCTCACCCAGTCGGCCTTTTTGATCAGCTCCAAATCCCCACTCACCATTTCATTCAGCATGATGACGCTCTGGTTGGCTAACCCAGCTATAAGCTCGAGGTGTTTTAGAGCAGCTTCCATTCGCGCATTCGGCAGTGGCCTCATGAAATCGATGTTCCAGGACAAGACTGAGAAGGATACGAGGGTCTCGGCTGTGGAAGCATGTGCTGTCTTGGAAGTCACAGCTGGTTGCCAGGCGCTATTGAAGAAGGTGAAGTATGCTTGATGTGCAGGTTCACCAGGCTTCCAGGGCGAGACTGGATTGGAGTTTCGAAAAGCCATCATTGTGGTGCTGTTGTTTCTTTCAACAGCACACTGCCTGCGTAGTAAGTTCAAAGCTTGGATGAGAGTTCCCACCAGCTTCGGCATGAGATCATGAAATTGGGGGAATGAAATAGGGATCCCGGAGGAGTTCTTGCGGATTGAGTGAGGTTGCCTCAACAATAACGTGAGATCGTTGCCAGTTGAGGAACCACATGCCACACGGTCAGGCGCAGTCAACCGATTGGTCGAGGACTGTCCCGTGCTTCTTACTGTGTATGCAGTTGGATGCCTAATCTAATG